>NW_024081278.1:552683-693585 GCF_003009895.1 Hyaena hyaena
ACAATAGCTAAAACATGGAAAGAGCCTAAGTGTCCATCAACAGATGAATGGATCAAGAAGATGTGGTTTATCTATACCATGGAATACTACATGGCAATGAGAAACAATGAAATCTGGCCATGTGTAGCAACATGGATGGACCTTGAGGGTGTTATGCTGAGCAAAATAAGTCAGGCAGAGAAGGACAAATATCATATGTTTGCACGTATAGGAGGATTAGGAGGAACTTAACTGAGGAACAAGGGGGAGAAGAAGGGCGGAAATGGTGGGGGAAAGGGAGAGAGGCAAACCATGAGAGACTCTTGAATGCTGAGAAACAAACTGAGGACTGATGGATGTCGGCAGGGAGAGGGGTGATGGGCATGGAGGAGGGCACTTGTGAGGATAAGCACTGGGTGTTATATGGAAACCAACTTGACAATAAACTATTTGTAAGAAAAATAAATAAAAAGATTAAAAATATATTTTAAACAAATAATAAATATTTTAAAAAGCAATTACGATCATGAGCCCTTCAGTATAAAAAGAAAAAAAAAATCAATGCTAAATACTGGTCATTTGGAATGAATCTTTTTTCCTGCCTAAAAATTCTTATCCTCCAAAATTTAAAAAACATAATAAAAAATAAAAGACAAAAAACTTTGAAACCCTTTGGCTCATTGTCGCTAATGTAAAACTGAACTTTGGAAGTGCCAAAGTAATAACAAAAAAGAATTATCTTGTGTTTTAGCTATTGCCTGAAGTGAAGTTTAATGAACTGAAAAGGAAGGTTTCTGCAACATTAGAGAGAGCAGCTGGAAAAAGCAGCCCCATTTCTGTCTGTAGTGGTCGGTGCTTACCAGATAATGAGCAAACCGTGTGCAGCTCATCTGGCCTCCGAAAAACATCAAACCAACTAAGAAGCACAGAGAACTGATCATTGTCTTTCTGATTAGATATTCAGCCTCAATTGTTGAAGCTAATAAAGTAGATAGGGAGAAAAATGTCTATCAGAGGCCTCTAAGTAAAAATATTGGAACAAATGTTTATCTAATTGGATTATCACTATATATCTTCTGAAACACTCTATTAGAAGGTGGTGAGTAATAAAAACAAAAACCACATGAGAAGCTTTTATCTTCCACCCTGAGCTAGTTAGAGGAATTTGAAAATACTGGGAGCTAAACATCAATGGTCAGTCCAAAGGCAGGTGTAATAAGAGTATTGTTTCACCAAATGAGAAGACTTAGTTCTAACATTCTCCAATTGCTTCCCTAATATGATAACTGCTGGCGAACTATATTTATATTACATCATAGAGGAAATTCAAACAAAGCTGATAGCCTGAGAAGGCCACTTGGTTAGTGAGCAGTCCAAAACCTCTCAAACATAATGAGAGGTGATGTAAGTATTCTCCAAACACTTTACCAATTCAGTGATAATTATGGAGAACACTACGTGCTGGGCACCATTCTCGGTTCTGAATGATAGGAAGTGAGCAAAAAAAAAAAGGAAAAGAAAAAAAAACTTGCTTTCATTGATTATACGTTCAAATAAGGGGAAAGACAATTTAAAAAACTAAGGAAATAGAATATACTGGTTGGTGAAAATTGCCTTGGAGAAAATAAAGTAAAATACAGGTGACAAGTAATGCCAGAGCACTGAAGGAGAGGCCTGTATGGTAAGAATATTATCTTGGATTCCTGGACCCAATCCCAGGGGTGGATCTGGGAAAGATTCACCATGGCAACAATCAATGCTCTAGGCACCAGCTGGGTGTCCTACAATTCAACTCAATTCTGACCCTCTCTACCCAGAGGTAACAATAGGTTCTACGGCTTAAGGATTCAGTCCTGCAATAATACCCATCCCCCATGGTCACAGCCCATGTTGTTACCTGAGCTGCTGACCAACTGGCTACAAATTGAAGGTTCCAAAGTGTCCTTCCTTAGACTTCAGATGCCAGTCCCAAATCCACGCTATGATCTTTACTTCTAACCAGACGGGCTATGAATCAAAGAGCCCACAACCCCACACCTTGGTATCTATTAATTTTCTAGAGCAGCTCAAAGAAACCAGAGAAACACTTTACTTACTAAATTACCAATGTATTATAAAAGGATAAAACTCACGAATAGCTGAGTTGTATAGGGCAAGGCGTGGGGAAAGGGTACAGAACTTCCATGCCCTTTCCAGGGGATCAAGCTCCAGCACATCCGTGAGATCATCACCCCAGAAGCTTTCCTAAATCCCTTTTTTGCATTTTTATGGAGGCTTTTTACATAGGCATGATTGATTAAACCGTTGACCAATGAGGATCGAACTCAAGCTCCAGGCCCTCCCCCACCTGCCCAGAATCAGGGGGTGGGACCAAGCACATGATTGGTTCTCCTGGAAAACAACACTCACTCTTAGGTGGAGTCCAAGACTCCCTTTATTAACATTATGAAAGACACCTTTGTTACTCTCCATCACAGAAATTCCACGGCCTTTAGGAGCTGTGAGCCAGGAAACTTGGACTAAGACCAAATAAATATTTATTATAAATCACAGTATCACAATCTACTTTGAAAAGTTGAACCTTGAAAGAGATAGAAAGGGGTCTCTTTCTTGCAGCCTGCCCACCAGGAGAAAGGACATAGCAATTCTTGGGGAAAAGTTCTTTAACCTTTTTTTTTTATAGCAAGTTATCCACTATCAAATGGAGTTCACTTTTCTACTTTCAAGATTCTAGAGATATTTGGCTTTTCTTTTCTTTTTTTGCATTTGGTTTAACGAAGTTTATTCAACTTCTGTTTCTAAAAAGGTCATTACCAAGACTAAGTCTTTAAATCAGCCTATTAATTAAATTGGCCTCTTAACACCAAAATTGTAACCAAATATTGCTTGTACAAACAGCAAGATTATAACCAAATACAAATCTATATTTCCAATATTGCAGAAAAAATTTTTAACATTTTTGTCGGCCAATTTATGACGGCACATTTTGATGTCTTGAGGCTATTTATCCTCTGTGTGATTTACTCTGTTCTTTTCATAGCCAGTATCTAAGCTGGGGGAGCTGAATTCAGCTGTGGTGAACCCCACATTACATAGTGGACTAATATTTGCAGAATTCCTGACATGAAATAGCCATTCAGTCAAGGTTGATTTCCTTTCTTCCTTTTTCATTCCCTCTGCTCAGAGCTACCATACCTGTCAAATGGTTTTAGGGCAAGATTTGTTCCTACACCAGGGTCTTATCCTCACTCTCTGCTCATGACTTTTCACAATTTCAGATTGAAGTATTGCCTTTATGTTTTTAACAGAAATTTGTTCTTTCAGTATATTCCCTTAACCACAGAATGATTTGCTGTATCTGTGTGGCTGACCCAGAAGGTTGTTCTTTATTGAAACTGACTGTTTGTTCCTATTGGATGGGTGGGGATTGTATCTGTGTGGGGATGAAACAGGTGTGGGTGTTTTGTTCTAATCCCTTCAACTCAAAGAACCAACTTCATGGCCTAGATCAAGCTGAGAATAGATCCCTCCCCACTGGGCAAAGACCTCGCTACCAGGACACTTTCTCTCTGGCATCATTAAAGCCCACCCCTGACAGAAGCCCAGGGTTGTTCATTTTCCACCTCATGCCCCCTGTGGTGAGTGCAGGCTAACTATCACGTTTAATCACTGCAGGAAATCTGACACACAGGGACAAGATCTTTATTTTGTAGAAGGAAAAGCAGATTCTCAAAGAGATTATCCCAGTTTATTCAAGGTCATATGGCGAGTGAGTGAAGGAGGAAGCTCCGCACACCAGCTGACCTGTGCTCTCAGTGCACATTTCTGTATCTGCAATGCTTGGCATGTTGCCGTGGACGTTGCTATACAAGGTATGGGCTATAGATCAGCTGCACCAGCATCTCCAGGAACCCATCAGCAATACACA
This sequence comes from Hyaena hyaena, assembly GCF_003009895.1. Lineage (NCBI taxonomy): Eukaryota > Metazoa > Chordata > Mammalia > Carnivora > Hyaenidae > Hyaena > Hyaena hyaena. The sequence goes on from NW_024081278.1 coordinate 556,591, forward strand.
TGCTGAGTCACCACCCACGACATGAATCAGAATCTTCATTGACACTAAGATATCCAGGTGACTTGTATGCACATGGACATTTGAGAGACACAGAGTCAGGGCTTGATATGCAGTTACTAGATAAAGTTGTAGAGAGTATGAAAGAACTTATGTAGGAAAGAAGTATGTAGGAAAGGTCAAGAAGTTTTGATATCAGTCACATAGGAGGCACAAGAGCAACCATTCTCTTAGCATTAAGGATGAGACACCAGAGGGAACGGACAGAAGGCAACGTGCAAAGGACAGCAGAGAAATTCTCTGCCGTAAATGTCAGACTGAATGGACTCAGTGAGTACTAAATAGGACACAGGGGAAAACAACATCAATTCATACCTATAAATGGAAGACACATTTCAGAACACTTAGGATAAGGAAAAAACTGACAAAACTTCCAGAGAGAAGAAACAGATTTACCAGGGAATGAGACGCAGAGATAGAAGTTGCAAGGAAAAATGGAATAATAAAATAAAGTCTGAAGGAAAATATACCTGAACCTAGCATTTCATGCACAGTGAATCTATCATTCAAAGATGAGCAAAGAGCATGGATTCAGTTAGAATTCTTAGTGGCAGATGAAAGAATGGTCTCCCTCAAGTTCAAGCAGAACGAGACCGATTACAGGCTCTTCGGTAGCTCCCAGAACGTCTGGGAGGCCAGAGAACCAGGCCAGCGGGACACACAGCAGGAAGAAGGCAGCCAGAGGCTGGAACACGGACTTAGACCTTGGGGTGGAGCTGTGGCCAGGATCCTGGAGACACCGGTCCAAGTAATCCCTCACTCGTCCCACCACAGTGTCCTTTGAACGCTGGCTCCCATTCTGCTTTTAGGTTTACTTTTCAGCCCTGGAGCCCAAGAGGCTTGTGGCAGTTCTCCATTCAGGGCCACCTGCTGGCAGGTAGGACAGGTGACTGCCAGCAGGCGAATCACAATGTGAGCTGGCTTTCCGCGGTGGGAGACAACATGTTCCAGCACTACTTGGACGCACAAAGAGCTGTTATCCAGCGTGCGAGTCTCTCAAGGGGCCGGGGAAAGCCAGCAGATGCCAGGTGACTACAGGGTCAGGATTGGGTCATTTATCTATCAGCAGGCACAAGTGTCATCATTTTCTCAGCATTAAGGATAAGATTTTCTGAAGAATACCTCCTGCATTTAAAAAAAAAATGCAGGAAACAGATATGTGCAGAAAACTCAGTGGTAGGAACTGAGTCAAAATTCATAGCCTCTGGGTTTTGGTACTAACCTAAGGGGTTACTGGAAAATAACCAGTAGATTCCTTAGCCTCTTTATGTCAAATTACCTTTCAAGTGTTAAAGATTCTCTTTTCTTTCCATAATACGATTTCACTTGATCTTAGCCAAAAGCCCGAGAAGCGATCTATAATACGATTTCAACTGTAATAATTTTCTTAAATAAAAATAACTTTATATTTTAGGAATATATTAATAAAATACCTGAGCATTTGCATTTCCATAATGATTAGTGATGTCAAACATCTAATACACAAATTTTTAAAGCTTTTGATTTATATTGCCAATCGCTCTCCAGAAATATTTTCCCCACTAAAGCTTTTAACAATAGTGGCTTATTTGCCCTCTCCAGCATCCACGGCTAATATTTATTGTATAACTTTTGAACAGCACCAATCACATACAAGGAAAATGTTGCTGTAAGCTCCTTTGATTGCGGTTATAAGGTGCTACATTTCATCCGTATTACACACGGATTTAGTCAGCTTGGCACTAAAAATTGAAAGCTACATTTTCAAACAAAGAATTGATCTTTAGAAAGATTACCTGGGATGAAATATCTGATTTGATTCTTTTATATCTGCATTTTTTCTGCCTCTCCTACCCCTACACCTCTACTCCTAACCCTTCATCTCTAAGTCTCAAGTATTCCATGTGGCCTCCCATCTCCCCGCAGACTCCTTGATGATACTTTACTTACTGTACCTCTAGTTCCTTTCACTTTCCTTCTATTGACATAGTAAACAGCAATTATCCTTTTATAAATAAGAAAGGAGAGGAGAGCAGGAAGGCATACTCTTCCTAAGTGAGGAAGCTCAAATTGCTTGAATGATGGCTCAAGAATTCATGGACATGTTGTGCTGTACCCTTTCGTCACAGTTAACACTTCCCATTCTCCATCGTATTAACTTTAAGGTGTTGTATCTAGTAGTCAGTCTTATATCCATAACATGCCCTTCAGTTAGGAGGTGGATGCAGCTGAGTAGGCTTCTGCTCATGCTTTGCCCTTGAATCCCAGACTGAATGACTCTTGCTTCATCTGTGACTTTTTGACAATACAATTGATAGAAATAAGAAAAGAACTTGTAGTTTAGACCTTATCTGACAAAATGCCCTGTCTTTTGTGGAAACTGCTTGGAGATTTACTTCTCACTGAACCTTGTACCCACCCTGACTTTTTGTGCTTTTCTAATCAAAACAAGGAAGTCATTTGGTTTCTTTCTCAGGAATATAAAATAGATAACACATATATTCTACTGGAATACGTAGGAAGCCATATAGTGGCTCAGCCTTTAGGCATGCTTTAAAAAAAGCATGTGTGTGTGTGTGTGTATGTGTGTGTGTCTATCCATGTATATGCACAAACAAACATTATCTATCTTTGGGGAGGGCATTTAAAGAATAATCACCATCCACCTTCCAGAGTGAAGAAAAAGAACATATAGCTCATATAAGTGGAATCATGTGGTATTTGTCTTTCTATAATTGGCTCATTTCACTTGGCATGACTTCAGGGTTCATTAGGGTTGTTACATATTGCAAAATGCAAAAATTTCCTTTTATTAAAAGGCTGAATTCCATGGTATGTATGTATCACCTTTTCTTTATCCATTCATCTATCTATGGACATTATTTGTTTCCACACTTGGCTGCTGTGAATGATGCCACAAATGGCCAACAAGTATGTAAAAAAAAAAATTGCTCAATGTCACTATTAGGGAAACTCAAATCAAAATTATAATTAAGTATCACCTCATATCTTTCACGATAATTAATATAGAAAATGAGGGGCAGCAGGTGTTGGTGAGGATGTGGATAAAGTGAAACATTTGCACATGCCTGTAGGAATGTAAAATGGTGCAACTACTAGAAAACAATATGGAATTTCCACAAAAAAGTTAAATATAGAACTACCTATGATCCTTCAATCCTACTTCTCTGCATGTATCCAAAAGAATTGAAACCAGGATCTCAAACACATAATAACACTCCCATGTTTATAGATGCATCTTAAGATATGAAGAGATGAGATAAGGTCAGGCAGAGACCCAGGAAAAGTAAGTCTCAGGCAGAAGAATGTCTGTAGTTTGGCACTGTCCACTGGTTAAGCAAAGAATGAAGTAAACAGAGGCCTAATCATTGATGTGTGCATAGGGGCTTCTGTAGCACATTATGGAACTTGGCTTTTGTAACATAAGGTTAGGTGTTCACCAAAGCCATTTAAAAAGTACAGTGAAGGAGTTAAGATGGTGGAGTATATGGGGACCCTGAGCTTATCTTTACCCTGAAACACAGCTAGATTATAATCAAACCCTTTTGAACACCTTGGAAATTGATCTGAGGATTATCACAACAATCTGTATAATTTGAGTGAGAAGTGGGGGAGAGAAAAGCCATAGTAGTGCCAGTGAGGGTAGGGTGCCATTTTTGTGGAGAGAAGATGGAGAGAGAAAGCAAAAGAGGCAGAGAATGAAGTGTGTTGGAATCATGCAAGAAAACACTCCCCCTGAAAATAGCTGGAGCGAGAGAGAGAATGAAAAAACAGGGGACTAGACAAGAAATATGTTCCCCAAAACCATAGATTGGGGGAAGGGAGAGGGTTTCAATACCACCAGTTTTTTCTATAATAAACAGCAGAGTGCAGAGTCTGCTGAAGTTTCAGAGCTCAGTGCCTGCGTGCTCCAGTAAGGAAGCAGGACGAATCCCCAGGAGTGGACAGCACTGTCTGAGGGGACCCTGTACGGCATGGGGAGAAAAGGTTCTCCTGCTTGGAGTGTATTTGGTAGAGGTAATATGACCTTTGCCAGGGAAAAAGTCCCAGTGGGCCGTGGAGAGTTTACTGGTATAGGAACAAAGACATTGACTGAGGGCAGCAAACCCCGGCGCCTGCTGTGTGTTGTGATTTACCATAAACTCTGAGTCTCTGTCTCTGTTTGGTCACATGAACGTTTTCTGGGGCAAATTGGTAGCTGGCCATTGCTTGGCAAGATCCTTCCCCAGAGGATCAGCCTGGGCCTGAGCCTTGGGGATCTCTGAACTATGGATTTTAGAAATGGAAGGAAAACTTCCAAACTCATTCTATGAGGCTAGCATTACTTTGATTCTGAAACCAGTCAAAGACTCCCAAGGACAACTACAGACCAATGTCCTTAATGAAATTGAATGTAAAAATGCTCAACAAGATACTAGCAAATCAAATCCAACAATACACTAAAAGAATTATTCACTGTGATCAAGTGAGGTTTATTCCTGGGTTACAGGGGTGGTTCAATACCTGCATATAAATCAACATGATACACCACATTAATAAAAGAAAGCATAAGCACCACATGGTCCTCTCAACAGATGCAGAAAAAGCATTTGACAAAATACAGCATCCTTTCTTAATAAAAACCCTCAAGAAAGTAGGGATAGAAGGAACATACCTCAACATTATAAGGGCCATACATGAAAGACTCATTGCTCATATGGGGAAAAACTGAAAGCTTTCCCTCTAATGTCAGGAACACAACAGGGATGTCCACTTTCAGCATTATTATTTAACATAGTACTGGAACTCCTAGTTTCAGCAATCAGACAAAAAAAAAAAAAAAAGAAGAAGAAGAAGAAAGAAAGAAAAGGCATCCACATTGGCAAGAAAGAAGTCAAACATCCACTCTTTGCAGACAACATGATACTCTATGTGGAAAACCCAAAACCACAAAAAAAATTGCTAGAACTAAAACATTAACTCAGCAAAGTCGCAGAATATAAAATCAATGTACAGAAATCAGTTGCATTTCTATACACCAATAATGAAGCAACAGAAAGAGAAATCAAGAAATTGATCCCATTTACATTTGCACCAAAAACTATAAAATACATAGGAATAAACCTAACCAAAGAGGTAACAGATCTGCACACTGAAAATTAAAGAACACTTATGAAAGAAACTCAAGAAGACACAAAGAAATGGAAAAATATTCCATGCTCATAGATTGGAAGAACAAATATTGTTAAAATGTCTATACTACCCAAAGGAATCTACACATTCAATCCAATCCCCATCAAAATAACATCAGTAGTTTTCACAGAGCTAGAACAAACAATTCTAAAATTTATATGGAACCGGAAAAGACCCCAAATAGATTTCAAACTGTATTACAAAACTACAATGATCAAGACAGTGATTGTGGTACAAAAACAGACACATAGATCAATGAAACAGAATAGAGAACCCAGAAATGGACCCAAAAATGTTTGGCCAACTAATCTTTGACAAAGCAGAAAGGAATATCCAATGGAAAAAAGACAGTGTCTTCAACAAATGGTGTAGGGAAAACTGGACAGCGACATGTAGAAGAATGAACCATTTTCTTAAACCATACACAAAATTCAAAATGGATGAATGGCCTAAATGTAAGACAGGAAACCATCAAAATCCTAGAGGAGAAAACAGGCAACAACCTCTTTGATCTTGGCTGCAACAACTTCTCACTAGACATGTCTCTGGAGGCAAGGGAAACAAAAGCAAAAATGAATTATTGGGATTTCATAAAGACAAAAGTCTTCTGCACAGTGAAGGAAACAATTAACAAATTTAAAAGGCAGAATGGGAGAAGATATTTGCAAATGACATATTGGATAAAAGGTTAGTATATAAAATCTATAAAGAACTTACCAAACTCAATGCCCCCAAATATGACCCAGTGAAGAAATGGGCAAAAGACATGAATATGAATAGATGCTTTTCCAAAGAAGACATGTGGTCAACAGAAACAGAAACATGAAAAGATGCTCAGTACCACTCATCATCAGGGAAATGCAAATCAAAACCACAATGAGACACCACCTCATACCTGTGAGAGTGGCTAAAATTAACAATCTAGGAAACAACAGATGTTGGCAAGGATGTAGAGAAAGGAGAACGTTTGCACTGTTGCAAACTGCTACAGCCACTCTAGAAAACTGTATTCAGTTTCCTCAAAAAGTTAAAAATAGAACTACCCTACAACACAGCAAAATGCTGATTCTGAGGGGCACATGTGCCCCGATGTTTATAGAAACTCTATCTATAATAGCCAAATTTTGGAAAGAGCCCAAATATCCATGACTGAGGAATGCATAAAAATGTGGCATATTATTCAGTGGTCAAAAAGAATGAAATCTTGCCATTTGTAACAACATGGATGGTACTAGAATATATTATGCTAAATGAAATCAGTCAGTAAAAAAACAAATATATTATTTCACTCAGTGGACTATAAGAAACAAAAAGGTGAACATTTGGGAAAGTAAGGGAAAAAGTAAGATAAAAAAAGAGAGGGAGGCAAACCATAAGAGACTCTTAAAGACAGAACAGACTGAGGGTTGCTGGTGGGGAGGCAGGTGGAGGGATGGTCTAAATGGGTGATGAACATTAAGGAGGGCACTTGTATTGAGTACTGGGTGTTATTTGTGTTAATCACTAAATTCTACTCCTGAAACCATTACTACACTATAAGCTAACTAACCTGAATTTAAGTTTAAAAAATAAAAATAAAAAGTGCAGTTCACAGCCAGTTCTGGGGTCACACACTTGACCTGGTGAATTTTGAGAAATGGATTTGGGGGGGGGTTGGAGTAAGAGCTAGAGGCAGGTATCCAACAAGGATTCCATGGCAATGATCCAGAAGGGAGAATGTGAGAGCACAAAGTGAGACCATGCAAGAAGGGGTGGGGAGAATGGAGAAATTTTTAGGTAAATTGAGTATGAGGGACAAGATAGAGGAAGGGGAGGAATCACTGTGGGCATCTGGGTTTTTGTTTAGGAGATTGTTTCGTAGGGGGCAATAACTCAAGAGGATGGACCCATTCAGGTCTGTATGTAAGTTCCATTTTGATGCCCAATTTGTTGTTTTGTTTTGTTTTAAGTTTTTATTTAAATTCCAGTTAGTTAACATATAGTGTAATATTAGTTTTAGGTGTATAATATAGTGATACAACACTTCCATGTATCACCTGGTGCTCATCACAAGTGCACTCCTTAATCCCCATCACCTATTTCATGATCCCCTCACTAATCTCCTTCTGGTAGCCATCAGTTTCTTTCCTATAGTTAAGAGTCTGTTTCTTGGTTTGCCTCTCTCTCTCTCTTTTACCTTTTATTCATTTGTTTTGTTCTTAAATTTCACATATGAATGCAATCATTCGACATTTGTCTTTCTCTGACTTATTTCACTTAGCATAATTTTCTCTAGCTCCATCCATGTGGTCACAAATGGCAAGATTTCAGTCTTTTATATGGCTGAGTAAAATGCCATTGATGTTCAATTTGAAGATTCCTTGAAGCTATCGGGAAAACAGCTCTCAACCAGTGCTTCTTAGACTGTCTGTGACAAAGGTCCTATTGTGTTATGTTTTTTTAAATTTCCATTCCATCATGGACAAAGAAAAATGAATAGCTACAAAACATGAAAAATGAGTACGTAGGAAAATTGAAAAAGGCATACAAAATACAAACCCAAATAAACATAAAATGACTGTCAAATTATGTTAGAAAATTTCTCACTTCTTACTTTGATTTCTTTACTTACGTTGTCATGAACCTGTAACAGCATGTCTTTCAACAGGGACTACACTTTAAGCAACACTGGCTATAAGCCATAACTAAAGATTTGAAGATCACCATAGAATTACTCCATATTTATTTACCATATACTTGCTTAATTATTTGTTTGTTTACTACCTATTGCTGTCGGGATAAAATAAAAACATCTTATGAGGCTTACCAATTAAAGTGTTTTTTAGTTCAGAGTTCCTCAAACTTTAAAGTGCATAGTAGTCTCCTGGGGATCTTGTTGAAATGTAGAATCACATTCAGTAGGTGTGAGGCGACAAGATTCTACATTTCTATCAGCTCCTAGATGATGTTGATGCTTCTCATCCATGGACTACACCGTAATAGCAAAGTCAGTCAATTGCCTCTAAACCCTCAATCTGTGCTTCCCAATCACCCGTGGTAATTAGGCTCGCACCCCAACCACAGATATTCTGATTTTGTTGGGCTGGAGAGTTTTCAAAGTTCCCTAGGTAATTGGGGAAGCCATGGTTGATAACTGTAGCACTCCTTGCCCATTTTAACCCTCCTGTGAAAGGTAGGATAACTAGCTTCTCCTAAGCAACCCACAGTAGCATGGAGTTCCCAGAAGCCATGGGTAAAACTTATGATTGGTAAAACACTGCACATAATTAATGCTTATAAATAACGTACACAATTTTATGACTTTAAAAATATGTCTACACTTGTACCATTGTATTATTGGTCATTTTTTATGGATAACATGTACAAGGACCTAGAAAAAATGGCATTTTAGAAACCAGAAATTCTAGGATCTCAAAAATCAGGTTAGCACCAATTTAGGGGTGCTAACATCTTAATTTATTTAGAGTTCCCCCTCTCACTCTTGAAAATGTCATCTCAGTAATAAATAACATAGTCAATCTACTTATAAAAGAGAAAAATATGATCACACATAGATGCTCTGGCACTTGCTCCTATAGGGTTTCTTCGTGTGCTAATGGCAGAAGACCAGTCTGGGAGGCATCATGGAGCTACACAAACTTGACTTACTTTAGATTTGGTAGATCAGTTTTGGAGGAGGGCTGGCAGGCAGGACCTGGCAGATGCTCTTGGGCCCCTACGCTCAAAGATTTCCTTTTAACATTCATAATCCTTTCCTTCTCATATGATCTCAGTCATTGTTCTCATCAGAAACTATGCCTTAATTACAGGTCCCCTGCTGACAGACTTTTTTTTTTACTTTGTGAATCACTTTTGTCTAGATGTAATCATTCTTCTTTATGGTAGAGCAGAATCTTTTATAACATACCATTCACCCTAAATTTCTCCCTCATTACAAGATGGTAAATTTTCTTACCAATAGAACTGCCTATCCTTTCCTCATCATGTGTTATATGATCACAAATTTTATGGGGCTAACATTTGGATTTTTCATGTACTTCTCCCCGGTTTGGTATTACCCAACATTGGTATTGCCATTGTGAACTCAACTCAAATACTTAAAGCCCATTACATGGCTTGTCAGTTACTATTGTTCACAGTTGATATTATTTACATTTTTCGTTGTGTTAAAATTTTCTTGCAAGATGTCTCCCTGAGAAATTAAGAAGAAAAAAGTGGAAACATATTTTAGATGAACTCCTGAGTGACTCAGTCAGTTGAGCATCCAACTCTTGATTTTGACTCAGGTCATGATCCCAAGGTTGTAGTATTGACCTACACATGGGGTTCTGCAGTGAGCCTAGAGCCTGCTTGGGATTCTCTCTCTCTCTCTCTCTCTCTCTTTGTTCTTGTTCCCTACACAAGCTCTCTTTCTTTTTAAAATAAAAAATACATAAATAAAAGGGTGCCAGGGTGGTTCAGTTGGTTAAGCATCTGACTTTGGGTCAGGTCATAACCTCATGGTTTGGGGCTTTGAGCCACACATCAGGCTCACTCTCAGTGTGGAGACTGCTTTGGATTCTCTCTCACTCTCACTTGGCTTCTCATCTGCTCGAGCTTTCTGCCTCTCCCTCAATAAATAAGTAAACTTTAATTCATTCATTCATTCATTCATTCATTCATTCATAGAAGGGGCCAAAGGGTCTAAGCTTATTTGATATAACAGTTCTTACAAGCAAAATGCCAAATTCAAAAACTGACTTGTAAGTATTGGGGGTATTTAGGAGAAGAAAGATGCCAAGAAAACATCTAGAAGAAAACTTTGTGAGAAACAAGGTATACTCAGGTGAGTCAGGACAACAAAGTAAAGTTTAATTTACTGGCATTGATAGTGGCTGTAAGAGGACAGTCGACAGATTTTTTAAAAAAAGAAAAATGGCTGTTGCAGGTATTTTGTGTGGTTATGCACAGTTGCTTAGTGTACTGGTTTATTTCATTCAAGTTTTATGAAATATCATTAAAATGAAGATGTTTGAACTAAAAACGATTTCACCATGCAACACATTTATGGAGTGTCAGGACACATTTATTTGCAGTGAGACATATTTAAGTATATTATTGAAACAATATCATTATTGGATTATTGGCTGTTACATAGGGATATTCAGAATGAGTTGAAGCTGTTGGCAGCATTTAATGAGATTTCCTATTTTCCTCATTCATTCAGCTTTGAATAACACCAGCAGGGCTCATCTCTTATCTCAGGGGCTGCCAACAAATAGTTGCTGGAGAAGAACCGCCTATGAGGCAGCTCAGGTCCTCGAGTGCTGCTGCAAATGGGCTTAAGCATTTTAGGACCATCTCTTTATTCTGAGCAAATCCTCTCTATTATGTCGTGTGCTCTGTCATAAATGATAACACTGAATTTCTTTTTGTTTGCTGACAACATGCCAGCTAAGCACTGTGCAGTGGTGCAGGGAAAACATATTTTCTTTGAAATATTTGCTTTATGGCTTTTCAGGTTTGTCTTGTTGCTAGCTACGTCTTTTGTATCTCAAATTTATATGTATAGTCTAGAATTAGAGAATTAAACAAACAAACACAGCAAAACCCTGATTACTATTTGGGCACCAAGTGAGTTTCACGTGTCCTTCTATCTTGGTAGGTAATGAACTAAGTTTATTAAAAAACTTATATTCATCATTCCTTAAAGATGACTACGCTGTTTATGTGCAGGTATGTGGAGGCTTTCAGTTATTTACTCCATTAAATCAGAGGATGAAGGAAATGGTATGGGGTCCTTTTGGATACACAGGATTTTAACATCACAGGAATTTATATGTAAGTCTGATAAATATAAAGCAATACTCTGAGTAAAATGTGTAATTATTGCAAAAAAATCTCTGAGAACCCTGCTATTGCTTGCTGTGGGTAGCACCATAAAGTCTATTACCCTATCTTTTTTTTTTTTTTTTTACATAGCTCATATCACAAATTGTAAGGTAACAAGGTATGCGCTTCTACTAAATAATTAATATGACCATTAGTAGAGGCAGTTTACATGGCTGGAAGTACCTCCAACTTTTATACAGTTCTTTCTCATTAAGTGTTTTGATGATGACGTGACAGACTGCAACCTTTTGTTGGGAATAAGTGGAAATCTGACAGTTTTCTTTTTCAGCAGTCCTTAGAGCCCTAGGGATTTGATTTTTTCTGCTATGTTGAAGATGGGTTTTTTCATTTTAAATTCTGTGATTTGCATGTAAAATTCTTCTTATCTCTGCTCCTGAACTTTGTAGTTGGTGTGAAATGAGAAAATTGAGGTAAATGCTACCAATAGAATGATATTTTAAAATACTTTCTTTAGCCTCACTGTAAATCTGTCTTAAAGTCCTCTCTGTCCTTATGACAACTCATCTGCCAACACACCAGCCCTGGTCCTTAGTTTTCCTACCAGGGCTAAGGTGACTGCCTCCTCCCTGGTTTTTCCTTCCTCAGTTTCCTTCTTCTTTATACAAGTTTCTTTTCACATGCCACTTCCTCAGAGAAGAATGCCCTGGTCTCCCAGTGGACACAACACACTATCACTGTCTTTTCTATTGCCTTGCCTTACTTATCTTTGAAATATGTACCTGTCATTAGTTGACAATATGTTTATTGACTCTTTCCCCTTTAGAATAGAAATTCCATTGGTTCATGCATTTTGTTCCCTGCCCTATAGCAGCTAGACAATTCCCTGGCCTACAGCAGGTAGTTAAACATTTGTAATAAACGAATAAATATCAGTAGGTCTCAATGACTTAACATACTGAGAGTTTCTAAAATACATTGTGTTTGGTTCTAATCACACAGGCAGCCACAAAACTATGGTTAGGTTCCTGTTCAAGATGGAGACATAAAAGGTGAACTCACTTCCCACAAACACACGAAGTATAGGGCTACATACAGAACAATAGGCTCTGAAAAAAAAAAAAAGAACTAAACAGAAGCTAAATGACGTCTATGCACAAGGCTAATGAAGATCTATACTGAAGTGAGTGGGACAAGTTGGCACGCAGTCTCATCATAACCCCTACCCTGGGCTCAGTGACAGAGTAGTAAAAAAACTCAAAACCCAGAACTTCTCCCTGGAAACTGAAGGGTTCAAACCCTACATCAGGCATCCCCACCATTAGAAATGCACCTGAGAAATGAGCCCCCAAAATATTCAGCTTTGAAAAACAATGGAGTTCATGGCCATGAAATCCACAAGACTACAGAGACCTGAGAAATGACTCTTAGAAGGCTTGTGCCCTCAGACTCACATTTTGTAGGTCCCAGAGCAGAAGCAGATCATCCAAGGACACCAGACTTTGTATAGGAGAGGCCCAATTACTTGTCTTGGAGCCTTGGCTCTAGGGATAGGTATCTGATTTCACACACACACACACACACACACACACTCAGGGGCTTCTGTGGTGCTGTCTGGGCATGGAAACTGGTGGGGGCCATCTTCGTGCTCACCCTCCACCTTACTCCAGCTGGAGACCTTGTCCCTTAGGCCCTTAGGAGTTCTGTCTGACATAAAGGTCAAAAACATAGACTTTCTTGTTTAGGAATCATCCGTCCCCAACTCCAGCTCTTGCACTTATAGACCTAATCTTGACCAATGCATTAAGAAAGAAAAAGAAATTGAGATGATACAGACAATAAAGAATACCTGTACCTTTCTCACTGTCCCTTCCCCAGGTCCACCAGAAAAATCAAGAACTCTATCTCATGGGGACACTCCTTCAGCCCCATTGATGTTTGTGCTGCATGTGAGTGCACACTTGTGAAGGTGTGTAAGCCAGCCTTTCATGATTTTATCACCCCTGCTTACACAACCTATTTTTTAATCACCATTCCAATTCTCTATCAATCTAGTATTGTGAGGAAGATATCGGTCTGCCCATTATTGGATGGTTTTGGCCATAAAGTGAGTTCTTTCTGAAGAAATGATAGTCGGCCATCCAAATTGATACAGTATCTTCTGTTCTGGTTGTTTAAGATACTCTAAGCATTTGCATTTACCACCAGGTAGCAAAACCCAGTCCAGAGTGTCTAGCTCTTTCAGGACCCATTTGTAGACTTCCAGGGCTACCAGCATTGGTCTCACTTGCCCGCTCTGAAGTTTCTGTCTCTTTTGCTGGAAGATGGAATAGCTCTTAATGGCATTGCATGACTCAGAGGATGCATGTTCAATATGACTAGCCCATCTAGAGATTTATCCCATCTCTGCATTGTCGCATTGCCTCCAGGTACTTATTTTATGGACCCAGGTAGCCATTTTAGTAGAGTACATGGGGATATCTTCTTGTCAATTTATCACCTTCTAAACCTGCAAAGGAATTCCTCTGATGGGATTTAACATGTCCTACTTTAATGCACCCTTAAATTCCCACAGTGATTTCCTCAGTACCACACCCTCTATGGTCATCCCTTTTGTTAGCCAGGCTTCCATTGTCCTTCTACTTGACCATAGGGACAGGCAACTGGCCACTCTGGCAGCCAAGCAAACAGTGGATTGAAGACCAGGTCAAAGACTACTGTATTGGTCCAGGAAAAATAAAATAAAACCTGAATGAAGGAAAGAGTAGTAGACATGAGATTTCCTCAAGAAATGTTAATGAAATTGAATTGATAGTACTTTGGCAACCATTAGATAAAGAAATTAATGGAAAATAATTCCCAGGAACTATCTTACTTGCCATTTACTAAAAGTGGTAATGCAGTATAAAGTTTAGATTTGGGGTCAATTGTTGAGTTTGAGGTGACTCTAAGATATCCAAGTAGAGATACCCAGGGAGAAGATTTATACACTGTAGTTAAAACTTCAAAAAAAAAAACAACAACTATGGATTCAAATTTGTAAGCTCTCAAGTGGATAAGATCACCCAGAATGCAAAGGGCCAACACTGGGAAACACCAACATTTAATGAGTAGAAAGATGAAGGCGAATCTATAAAGGATACTGTTTATAGACAAATGAGAGACAACAAGGAGAGAGATATAAATAGTCAAGAAGAAGAAAAGAACTTGTAAAAGATTTATAATTTGTATTTTGTAATACAAAATATTGTAATATTGAAAACTGAAGTCTATTATATTTGGTAGCTTGACCTTGGTCAGAGCAGGGTCAGGGGAGTAGTGGGTGTAGCAGTTAGTGGAAGAGAAAATTGGAGGTCAGGATAGAGACACTTTATAGATTTTTCTGTTGAGGTTTTTGTCTAGTAGGACAGAGGGGACATTTCTCTAAATAAATGAAATACATGATAGACCAATACAAATATGGGTGATACAAAAGGTAAAAATGCAGTTATTATTAAAGATAATATTTATTTATTTTGAATTTACTATACGAACTGCACTAAGAGTTTAGCATGCAAAATTATTTAGTTTGCATAAAGGTTTAATGAGGTAAGTAATGTCACATCACTTTAAAAGTCATAATATTGGGGCGCCTGGGTGGCTCAGTCAGTTGAGCATCTGACTTCAGCTCAGGTCATGATCTCATGGATCATGGGTTTGAACCCCAAGTAGGGCTCTGTGCTGACAGCTCAGAGCCTGGAGCCTGCTTCAGATTATGTATCTCCCTCTCTCTCGACCCTCCCCTGTTCATGCTGTCTCTCTCTCAGAAATAAATAAAACATTAAAAAATTTTTGTAAAAATAAAAAATTTAAAAAAGAGTCATAATATTGGGACTCAGGTGATAAAGTAGGCATGTAAACCCAAACAGTCAGCCTCCAGAGCCCATCCTCCTCGCCACTGGACTATGCCTAATGTAAGTTTATTGAGTTGAAATCTGCACCTAAAAATGTTAAAGTATGAAATTTTCTTCTGGAACTACAGAGAATAATCAAAATTCTTTTTCTGTATTGTTTGTTTTTAAATGCTTAAAGAAAGCTCTCATATTATTCCACAACTCTTTTTCAAGAAAACCCCTAATTCTATCATCATTTTTCACATAAAATTCACTTCTCTTCATGCTTATCTTTGTACAAAAAGATCTGAGGTTTACAAACTTCCTACCATACCAATCATTCCACTCCAGACATTCTCCACCGTTCTTCTTCAGATATAATGCCTACAACTGAAAACAACATGCAAGATGATGTCAAACCATCCTTGTTCTGACACCAAACAACGATAAAAGCATACTAAGATTATAGAGTTTTTGGTTCATAGTATCCCTTAAAATAACTAACACTTCTCAGGTGTCAATTTCAATAAGAAAGAGTAGTCAATTCTTCCCTGCTGGGCTCAAGATTCACTGATAAACTTCTTAAGAAACAGATTACTCAAGACAAAGTAAAAAATGCATCTCTGCCAAAATGTTATTTTATGTCAAAAATAAAGGAAATTGATGGAATTCTCATTTCTTATAAACTGGTAATACCAAAAGAGTTCAAAATTTGCAATTTTTTTCCAGTTCCAGCAGATAGCAGAAAAAGTAATAAATAACAGCAACAACAAAAAGCATAATTCTCTTAAGTCAGGTCAATTAAAATTGATATTTGCCCAAAATAAAGAAAGCACAAAAGACTTCCTCCATGTACCAGTCATATTCCCTGTTATTGTGATCTCAGAAAATAAAGGCAGTTCTCTTCCTTTAATCATTTCCTATGGACTCCAACCACTCCTATCCATTAGGAAGGATACCCGAAGGATACCCACATAGCCAAACCTGCCCATTCAAGACCAAAGGGAATAACGAAATACAGCTTCAAACTCTCATCTCATCCTAGACACCAAATGCTAGGTGAGAGTCTACAAACAAGAACACTCCATTTTAAACAGTAGGTCATTTTCTAGATTAACAGGGTACTTCAGAGCCACTGCTAGGCTCTGTGGACCTGTGGCCCAATCCTTAAAAGGCCTATGGCATCCAGACCAAAGTGAAAAGTGGTGAGGGCACAGTGAAGCTGTGGAGCTTGGGGTCATGCTCAACTAGCTGAAAGCAGGAGCATTTGGTAGGAAAATGTCTAAGGTGAACAGCAGAGATTTCAGACTCCAGGCACTAAGGGAGAGTACAGCCTGCATGTGAGGTGCATTTGGCCTGCAAGGTTTTTATTTGTTTTACATGAGAAGTAGTAGATGGTCCATATGATAGTTCAATTAGATGAAAAAATGATGAATTATTTCATAAATCATACTGATACAATTGGATGTACATCTAGAAGAAAATAAAAGTGGACCTTTATCTTTTAATATTGACCACAGTAAACACAAAATTATTTATCATTTTGAATATATCATGAAATAATAAATGCATGTATGTATACATTTGCATGCATACATATATATACTTTTTAGAAAACTTTATGTTAAAAATAGAGATGGGTTGGACATTCTAAACTAGAACTGCTAAATAAGTTCCCTTGCCTATTTTTCTCTGGAAGTCATCTCAAATCTTCCCCTTCTCCATTATCCTTCTCAAGCCCACCAGACTACCTCCAAGAGCATCCTGTTCCATTCAACTGCTTAAAAATTCTTACCATTTGCCTCTTTTCTTTCTGTCAGATATTTCACCTTTCATTTTTTCCATTCATGTAAATAGATCTCCTCTTTGATTTTTCAATTGAAAAAAGGTATTTGGTAGTTTAAGCTATTCACTTGAATTAGAAAATGTCCTTTGGTTAACCTAGCAGAATAGCCTGTCAGAAATTATATTGACTGGAAAGTTAAACTTTCCAGTTAACTAAAAAGTTAACTTTTTCCCTCTCACCAGGTTCAAGCAAAGTAAAAATAATGGGAATTTAAAGTTTGTTAAAATTTATTAAATTTTAAATTTATTAAAGCAAAGTTTGTTTAATAATTAAAATTCAAATTGTTAAAATGTATTATATCACCACACTGAAACTCTTTACTGATTAATCGGAGTGCTTTCTTATATTTGTACATTGAGATTGGTTCTCTTTAGCCCTTGATTGGCCAACTTAAAATTAATCATAGCGGTCAGTTGTAAAAGGTTTTCCTTTGTCAAATCTTCTCATAAATGTATGCTTGTAAAGAACTAATACTGTGTAACCATACTGACTACATTAAAATCTTAGATACCCTACTTACAAGCCATGTGAATTTAAAGAAATTTACTTTCATGTGTTTCCATTTTCTTGTTTTTAAAATCTAGATAAAATTAATACCCTCTCCTTGGTAATAATGGTTGTGACTTCTTTGTTGTTTCTGTTGCATCTTGCCCTTTTGAATTGGACAACCATGTAACTGCTTGATCAATAGAACACAGTAGAAGTGATGCTGTGTTTAAGAGATTGATAGCATCCTCTTCTCTCTTAGAGCACTTGTTCTTAGAATCCTGCTACCACATCGTGCAAGAGCTCAAGTAGCTACAGGGAAAAGCCATTCTAGAAAGGAATCACCCCAGCCACCAGCACTGGCTGGGCTCCCAGTCATTAGCCAGCACCAATTTGGCAGATGAAATGAGTAAGTTATTTTAAATGTTGAGATACTCCAGCTTTATCACTAACAGCACTGGTCAGATGGTCCTACCAAATTATGCCCACATCACAGATTTTTGAGTCAAATAAATATTGTTGTTTTGAGCCAATAAGTTATATATCATTTGTTCCTCAGAAACCAACATTTGTTTTCTAGAAGTTACGAAAATCTAAAACATGTGACATTGGCTTTGCCACCAGGTAGAAAGTAGAAGCTGGAAGGGTCTCCAAAGGGTTGCTTGTAAACCTGGAAGGGACTTTCATAACTTAGGGCAGGCGTAGATATGAGAAGACCTATTAGAATAATTATTCACTCTCCAGTTTTTGAAGCTTAAACAATTTTAAAGTTTTAAAGTATAAACAATTTAAGAAAGAAAAAGAGATCAATTAGATTAAAATGTAATTAGCTGCTTTGGATCCAATTTAAGAGGTTATAAAATAAGATCTATCAAGAAAGTCTTAAAGTTCTAGAGATTAATTAATACTGGAATAGAAGTGGCTGGGAAGATTTGCCAAACAATACTCAGTATATCACCTGGAGTTTTTCTCCACTGACAGGACAATAAAACATGTGCTTAAACAACAGCAGGAAGGAGACAGGCTAAATTAAAAATATGCTTGGCAAAAGACTTAAGTCCTGAGAAGGTATAAATCAGTCACTTTTCCTTTCTAGGGGACACCCTGACAAGAAACTGGGAGATGAACTAGTTGGCCTCAGTATCTATATGCATGCTTTCAGCTGCACGTAATCCTGGTTCTGACTGCTCCTCCAGCAGCGAAGCCTGCATTCTCTTACACAGGAGACCAAGACTCCTGCAAGACTGATTGGAATACTGGTTCAGTTACATTATCAAGGGTCCTGATTCTTGGTACCTGAGTCTCTGGTGAGGCTCACATCCAACCAGTGAGAACCTACTCCTGTAACTATACCCAGCCACCAGACTCAAGTTAGTCAGCCAGGTCTCAGAAAAGAAGGGAACAATAGATAAGTGAGGATAACCACAATCTGGTGCAAAGAGTTAGTGGCAAACAATACCAAGCTCAGCTTGTATTTGCTTTGCAGGCTGATTGAAAATAATGTTCACTTGTGTCTAGAGTCCAAAATAAGAGACAACGGAGCCACTGTTGTTAGTAATACAGAATTGTATATTTGAAAGTTACTAAGAGAATAGATCTTAAAAGTTGCCATCATAAAGAAAAAATGTAACTTTGTAGGACGACAGATTTTCACTAGACTTATTGTGCTGAACAATGTGCAATACATAAAAATATTGAGTTGTTATGTTGTACACATGAAACTAACATATTGTATGCCAACTATACCTTAATAAAAAAGAAAAAAAAAACAAGCAGTAGAGATTTGCAGATAAATCCTGTGCCCAAAAGGGCAGAGGCAGAACCACTAGAATTATCTTTTTAATAGATACAGTCAATAAGACTAGTACCAGACAGGAATCCCTTACGTGGTAGTAGGTAGATGCATAGATGCCATGACGACACATCCTCAGCCTCCTGCTATAAAACAGTGTGCTCCTGTTCTGAGCTGCTCTGACTTGGAGAATTCCCCGTTCCACGTGAGTCACGTGGAAGAAATTTAAGTGGATATTGTTGGAGAAACAGGGAGCCAAGATGGAGCTGTGTCCACTTCCTTTTTTTAACTCAACTAGTTATTTGCACTGCTTTGGGGAATAATTTATGGCAGAAATAACCTAAGCTGACAAAGAATGGCCATTCTTAAAACTAAAACAAAGCCTTGGTGGTCTTGTCTTTCTCATCAACACAATGTTCTCCATCCAATCGAGAGTGAGTGTTGCCCATTCTCCGCCAGGTGCAACACAGCATGAGGCATTTGGTGAAAAGAAGGGGGAAGCCACTTAATATCCAACACCTGCAGGAGGTGTTCAGGGCCCAGCTTCTGAATGAGCTTCTGAATGGGTTAGCTTCCTGTCTTAGAACAAGCATGCAAAGCTGCTCCTTTGCGTTCCATCACCAAATGAAGCCTGTTTTTAAATATTTCACATTTTGGATTATTTGTACTATCATTCCTTCCTAAATCAATGCGTTGAGTACAAAATGTAAAGTGCAATATGTTATCTACATCCAAAAATGTTAATAGCCAGGAAAACCAAATGTCTATTTTCCAAAAGAAATATTTACATGCCATACTTTAATTTTTTAAGAGAAAAATTGGGGTCATAAAACCACTTATTGCAGCCCTCCCCAAAATAGCCATAGTTAGCACCTTCTGACTGTTAACTTCTGGACCTGGTCCTTGTTGAAGGCAATAAGATTGAGGGAACCCTACAGATTATACATGCATTTATTATATTTTTACCTTTGTTTGAATCCCAGGAAAAAGAACTTCCCTAAAACACAGCTGATCATGCTGTAACACACACACACACACACACACACACACACACACACACACACTTTCACAGATGACTCAACTTTAAACAGATTGACATCAAATATCTTTTAAGACTATGGGAAACACCTGAAGATTTAATACTAAAGTGTGTGACAGATAATGTCAGACACCCCTACGCAAATTAATTATTATATAACACTGAACTTCAAATACCTGGATATAAAGAAGTCACACGACAGGGCAGCTGCAGTGTAAGACTCCAGGGAATATCATGTACATGAAAGACTGATAAGGTGCAGAGCGAACCCTAGACAGCTATACATGGCATCCCAGAAGGTTTTTTTCTTGCTGCTTCTAAACTCTGAGTTGTACGTAATACAAGGATTTCCTACTGCTGCTCTTCTGGATGACAACTTGCTAGTATCAAAAGCAAGCTCCCCAACTTCCAGGTTCTATCACTTTACATGCCGTGCCCAAATGAATGTGCTTGAGCTACTACCAACCTGTCAGAAGCGCATCTCCACTCACCAT
Source organism: Hyaena hyaena (assembly GCF_003009895.1). Lineage (NCBI taxonomy): Eukaryota > Metazoa > Chordata > Mammalia > Carnivora > Hyaenidae > Hyaena > Hyaena hyaena. Next base: position 577,178 of record NW_024081278.1, read on the forward strand.
GAACTTGAGACTTTTAAACCTCCATGATGCTGTGTCTCTCATATGTTCTAGAAACTGGTCCCTGAGGGGCGCTTGGGTGGCTCAGTCGGTTGAGCATCCAACTTCGGCTCAGGTCATGATCTCACGGTTCGTGGGTTTGGGCCCCGCGTCCGGCTCTGTGCTGGCGGCTAGCTCAGAGCCTGGAGCCTGCTTCAGATTCTGTGTCTCCTTTTCTCTCTCTCCTCCCCTCCTCTCCTGCTCGCTCTCTCTCTCTCTCTCTCTCTCTCCCCCCCTCTCCCTCCCTCTCTCTCTCAGAAGTAAATAAAAACATTTAAAAAATTAAAAAAAAGAAAAAAAGAAACTGGTCCCTTATGTTCTTGAGCTCCAGCTTCATTGGATCATTCTGCTGCTGCCTCCTCAGTTTATGGCCCCCACAAGCGTGGATTAGACAACGTACACCTGGGGGCCGGCAAGTATCTCTGGACTGCCTACCACCCATGTATTGCTCCCCTGATGAGACGGAAGACAAGGTAAACATCAAACTTCCTTCTGCCTCTGTCTCCTGGGTGAAGGGACAGAGGAAAGAGATAATCTTGTGTAATCTCGGCTAAAACTTCAAGAAAGGATGTAATTTGGGTCTCTAATTTGGATATTGGGGTCCAGGTAGCATCCAGTCATTCTCCTATCACATTTACCTCTGTGATCTTATGTTGAGCAAACATGGGGCCTTTCTAATGCTGGACAGTCCCTGAAGTTCATATCAGGAAGACTCTAGGGATTGTTCCCCTGGCAGGTAAGTGACTGTGTAAAAGGAGAGTCTTTAGAGCAGTGCTAGACTTGTAGGGGACCTTGGTGCTTCTGCAGCAGCAAGAGGGAATTTCACAGCGTTAGGAGAAGCTACCAAACACTAAGCTACTCTTCCTTGGACTGCTAGTAACACCCAGACTTCTGGGGAGAAGGAAAGAGTGCTTACCTCTATGACTCCATCCCAAGGCCAGAAATTTCAATTAATTCCCTAAAACAAAACAGAGAGCAGCCCATAAGTTTCACCTAAACTTAATGGAAGGATCTGGGGCAAAGGGAAGAAAGAGCAATGTTTATGAGCAGCATTATCTGTGGCTACACAGAAAGGGCATAAGCCTAGCTGTATCCTCAGGGTTCCTTGCCAGGGTCCTCCGTCTGAGCCCATGACTCAGGAGGACAACTTGAGGCTCTTCTACCAGGCCAAACATCACACAGATCCTTGACATTCATTAATGTTACTTTTCTCATTTCCCAAACTCACCTTCTAGTCCGAAGCACAATTCTGGAGCCCTCATTGTCTGATGATCAGGTGGACAAACACATATTCCTTTTGGGGAAAATTACATGAGATAATGATATTGACATCATAACATCTCACAGCTATGGAAGATTGCAGACTTTAACTTCCTTATTTATACCTTTTTATTTCCTGAAGTGTTTGCAGAATAAATATTATTTCATAACAAGAAAACATAATAAACCATTTTCATTAAAAAAAATAAATCCACTTCTGAATAATGTTTGCTCAGGGGACCTATTTTCTTCCAACAAAAATTAAATACACCTTTGAAAAGATTCATTTCAATTAAATAAAAATTGAAAATGAGCAAGTAATTCAGATGTTGTAAATCTGTAAGAAACAATGTAATTAAAGAGTATGTTGTCTTTAATAAAATAGATATTCTTGTTTTTTAAGTTTATTTATTTTGAGAGAGACAGAGACAGCATGAGCAGGTGAGGGACAGAGAGAGAGGAGGAAAGAAAATCCTAAGCAGGCTTCGGGCTGTCAGCACAGAGCCCAAAGTGGGCCTCGATCCCATGACCTGTGAAATCATGACCTGAGCCAAAACCAAGAGTTGGAGACTTAGCCAACTGAGCCACCCAGAAGCCACTAAAATAGATATTCTTTTGTTTGGCTAAGATGCTCTTAATCGAAGGGGAAAACACCAAGACAAATTCCCACTGTTTTACTTTCCTGTTGCTGCTGTAGCAAATTACCCTGAAGTTAGAGGCTTATAACAATACAAAATAATTATCTTATAGGACTAGAGATCATAAATCTAAAATTGAGGTCTCCGCAGGTCTATGTTCCTTCTAGAGGTTTTAAAGAGAATCTGTTTCCTTGCCTCATTCAACTTCCAAATGCCACCTACATTCCTTCCCTGGCTCACCTCATGACCCTTCCTTGAGAGGCTCCAATCTGTCACTTCTACCATCATATCTCATTAACTCTGACCCGACTGCCTCCCTTTTATAAGAACCCTTGTGATTACACTGGGCCAGCCTGGATATTCCAGGATAAGCTCCCCATCTCAGGATCCTTAGTTTAATCAATTTGCAATATCCTTTTTTCCATGGAAGGTAATATCCTCACAGGTGCCATGGATTAAGACTTAGATGAAGAGGAGGGCATTATTTAGCCTACCATACCCACCTATATTAAAATATATTCTTAGAAAGTAGCTATCATGATATCAACATGTCTACAAATTCCGAAATGGAAACGACAGTAATTATCTATTTTTAAAACTCTCAAACCTCTTAACTTGCATATATCATTTTTTAATTTTTTTCTAGTTTTATTGAAATATAATAGACAAATAGGACTGTATAAGTTTAAGGTACACAGCATAATGACTTACATATATTGTAAAATGATTACCATAAGTTTAGATAACATCCATCATCTCATATAAACACACACACACAAAAAAGAAATGCTTTTTTTTCCCCTCATCATGAGAACTTTTAGGATCTTACCCTCATGATGAGAACTTTGAAATATATCAAAAAGCTGTGTTAACTATAGTCATCGTATTATACATTACATTCCCAGCACTTATTTAACTTATAACTGGAAATTTGTACCTTTGACCACTTTCCTCCAAATCACTGTTCCCTGCATCCTAGTCTGATCTCTTTTTCTGTTTGAAACTTTTATTTTAAAGTCCACATGTAAATGAGATCATACAGTATGTGTCTTTCTATGATCTATTTCACTTAGCATAGTACCCTCAAATTTTCATACCTCAATTTTTGGGGAGCCTGGATGGCCCAGTTGGATAAGCATCTGACTTCAGCTCAGGTCATGACCTCACAGCTTGTGAGTTTGAGCCTGGCGTCCGGCCCTGTGCTGAGGGCTCAGATCCTGGAGCCTGCTTTGAACTCTGTGTCTCCCTCTCTGTGCCCCTCACTCACTCACACTCTGTCTCTCTCTCTCTCAAAAATAAATAAACACTAAAAACTTTTTTAAAAATTTTCATATCTCAATTTTTAATAAATTAGCTGGATAATCTCAGATTTGAAACCAGTTAAACTGTAAGTCTTTTCATGTGCAAACACAGCTTATTAGTAAGAATAGTTGCAGATATTTTTATGATCACTTTTTGGGAATGTTACCATTCCCAATTATTCACATATTATACCCATACATAATCCATGTAGTCCAGATGTTATATAACATCCTCAGTGAATATTTGGACCTGTTCATTTCCTAGGAGGAAAACAAAGAAAGGTCTGGAGCGGGAAGTGAGGGAGGCGCGAGTTGTGGAGAAATAAATGCAGTTCAGAAGAGATAAAACATGAAAGTCTAGGTGAGTGTGTTGGTTTTGTCACTCATTAATCATATGACTTTAAGCAAGTCACCTTACCATGCCCTCCAAAGAAAACTACTAATTCCTGCCTTGCCTACCTCACAGGTTGGGGCAAGGACAACATGAGATAATTGCAAACATAGGCTATCATTATCCTGCAGGGTGAAGCATTTAAACACCTTTGTTTCATTTTCTGTTTGTAATTAGGATCACAGGAAGAAATATTTCAGTTTGGAGTTCATTAAGCTATATCCATTGAATTCAGACCTTGGTGCATTGAATCTGACATTTCTTCTATCCTCACATAAAACCTCCCAAAAGGACAAAGAAAGGGATCATTTTAAAAATAAAAAACGTTCTTTAAGTACCAAAGACTTTGGGGGCACTTTGCTGGCTTGGTTGGTGGAGCGTGCAACTCTTGATTATGGTGGACTGTAAATTCAAGCCCCCTGTTGAGGGTGGAAATTACTTAAAAGTAAAATCTTAAAAAAAAAAAAAAAGAACCAAAGGTGTCTGTCATTTTCAGAATTGATGATTTCTTTTATTTAATGAGAACTCAGTACATTTGTCAGCTACACTAGCTTTCTTTTTTCTACCTCCAAAAGTTCTTCCAAAAATTTTCACAGAACAGTGGAAAGTTATCCATAAAAAAGGAGAGGAGAAGGTGGACGAGGTGGAGGAGGAGAAGAAACTTTTCCCATGTCGGGATGGCCTGAAGTGTATATTCTGAGCTCCCTCCTCTTCTTTGGAAGAACCACTCACTGCATTGTCAAACACGTTCATTCATATAACAGAATCAACTGTCTTAAACAATCTTAGTCCTTAGTTGCCTAAGTTCCCCAAATTATGCTTCACACACAAAGCTTCAACATCTTCTTTCATAAACCACACTTATCATTGGCATTATCTTCCCCCAAATATTGTACGAGGACATGCTCTAAATTCCATCCTTTTAAGAGCCACATGCGTCAGCAATTCAAGAAGCGCTTCTGAGGGTGAGACTGGCAGTCAAATGTAGAAATCAAAGATAGCTTTGTGTACGTTCAAGAAAACCTGCTTCAACCTCTATTTAATATTACTGAGAGTCGTCACATTTCTCTCTGACAAGATTGTTTGCATAAAGGTTTCTCTAGAGAGAAAGCCATGGGATTAATTTACTCCTGCCATCGTGACTGACTGTAGAGCAGCTGTCAGGTAAGTGAAGTGTCTCCAATCTCCATCACAAATTACTTTAAATGGGTTTTTAGATAAACTTCCCAAGCCTGTTATGCCTAGCAGTTCTGACAGGAAAATGTGCAATTGACTTAAGTGAAAAACAAGAGGATCTCTTTGGGGTCTTCATAATAAAACTGTCATGGCGCCTTTGTTTGCTGATGCTCAGAAGGCCACAGATGTATCATGTATCCCTAGGAAATAAGGAACCTGTTATATACACATTTCTATGTAGTTCATGATTTAGCGTGTAAAGCCGAGCTTGCCTAAAGCAACAGGTGACAAAGTAAGGTTACATGAGACTTCAGAAGATGTTAATAAAAAAATTAGTCACATAATGTTGAGTATTCATTGTTTCTATCAATTGTTCTTAATGCGAACAAGTCCCCAATGTATTTCTTTGCTCCACTTTTTCAGAGAGGTAAGTTGTGTATTGCAGTGTGGAAATAAGTATGTTAACTATGTTGGACAAATGTCTGCATCATGAGGAGGTGGTTTAATAAGTACTTTGAAAGGAACAAAAGACAGATTTTGAGGGAAAAACATCCATGAGATAAATCTGTTTAAATTCGGTTTTGCCTTTTATTTTTAATTTCTATAACTCTGGCTGTTTTCTTATGTGTGTGTTTTTTTTTTAACTGAGGACTAGAAAGGGATCTTGGGTATCTTATCTGCTCTGATTAATGGTGTAAAGATAGGATAGGAATGTCCTGAATAACCGAGAGGCCATGAGCTAGGAGTAACCTAGACTTTCAGTGAACACAGAGGACTTTTTATGCTGCTGAAGAACAAAATGGCCCCTTGGCAAAGCAACTATCAGGAGGATCCTGTGAGCAGAGAATAAGGTAAGAAAGTGGCAAAGAAAGATATTCTTATTGTAAGAGTTACTGAGTATTACTATCATGTGCTGCAGTAGGTGCTGAGAATATACTAAATAAGACAGGGTCTCTCTTCCCAAAGAGCCCAGACTACACCAGGAGAAGAAATACAGTTATTTTATCATGTCAAAACTCTTGTAACTTAACTAAAGCAGAGCTTTAGAGAAAATTTTATGGTTTAATGCTAATATTAGGAACTAAGAAAGGTAACAAATAACAATCTAAACTATAACTATTTTTTTTCTATTTACTTGGGATTGAGTTTACTCTTTATCATTATCTTTAGCTTTTTTTGATGACAAAATCAAGTTTATCCCATGAACATAAGGTTTTGGTTAATCAATACTGTTAATTAACCAATGTAAGTCACCAAATTAACATACAAAAAAAGCAAAAGAAAATGCACATGATCATCTCAACATATGGAGAAAAAGAATTAAACAAAATTCAAAATGTGTTTATTATAGAAACCCTTATTAAACTAGGAATACAAAGAAACTTCCCTAAGAGCGATCAAGGACATCTATAAAAAAAAACCTACATTTAACATCATACTTATTGTAAATAGTTTCTTCCTAAGATAAGTGCAAAGCAAGGATGTCTGAGTTCATCAGTTCTATTCTACATTACATTGGACATAAACATTGCAATAAGGCAAGAAAAAATAAAATATGTAAAGAAAGGAAGAATTAAAACTGTTTCTATCTTCAGATGATCCAATTTTTCACAAAGTAGTTTCCAGGAAATTTAGGAAAACAATTACCAGAATTAATACATGAATTCAACAAGATCACAGGATACAATGTCAATTATAAAATTTGATTGCATTTCTATATACAAGCAGAAAACAAACAGAAAGTGAAATTTACAAACTATATAATTGATAATAGTATCAAAAAAATAAAATACTGCGGGTAAATTTAATGCAAGATGTACAAGATCTTTATACTGAAAACCAAAAAATATTACTGAGAGAAATTTTAAAGATCAACTATATGGAGAGATATACAATATTTGTGAATTGGAAAAATCAATATTACTTATTAAGTTATGAATTATTTTTAAATTAATTTACAAAATCAGTGCAGTATCAATTAAAATCCCAGCAGGCCTTTTTGAAGAAACTGATAAGCTGATTCTAAAACTTGGAGGGGTGCCTGGGTGGCTCAGTGAGTTAAGCATCCAACTCTTGATTTCAGGTCAGGTCATGGTCTCATGGTTTGTGAGATTGAACCCTGCATAAGGTTCTGCACTAACAGTAAAGAACCTGTCTGGGGTTCTCTACCTCTCTCTCTCTCTCTCTCTCTCTGCCCCTCTCCTTCTCACTCTCTCTATCTCAAAATAAATAAATAGCTTTAAAAACTGAAATAAAGAATAAAAGTCACATGGAAATGCAAAGAACCTAGAATCATTAAAACAATCCTGAAAATTAAAATTTTAAACATTTAAACTGCCTAATTTCAAGTGTTGCTATAAGAATTTCTATGTAAATAATTCTATCATCTGAAAATGGAAACTTTTACCTTTTCCTTTCTATCTTTGTATCACAAAATTCTTGTTTCCAGAATATAAAAATAAATGCATACCAACTATAATACTAAAAAGAGAACAATCCAATTAAAAGTAAATGAGTTCATGGATTGCAAGCATGAATATTGTTAAAATGCGATACTACCCAAAGCAATCTACAGATTTAATACAATTTCTATCAAAATATCAATTTTAATAGAACTAGAAAAAAATACTAAAATGTATATGGAACCACAAAGAAAAAAAACCTCAAATAGCCAAAGCAATCCTGAGAAAGAACAAAGCTGGAGGTATCACAATCCCACATTCAAGATATACTACAAAGTTGTGGTAATCAAAATAATATGATACTGGTACAAAAATAGACACATAGATCAACAGAACAGAATAAAGAGCCAAGAAATAAACCCATGATTATATGGTCAATTCATCTATGAAAAGGGAGGCAAGAAAATACAATGGAGAAAAGACAATCCCTTCAACAAACGGTGTGGGGAAAACTGGACAGCTTCATGTGGAAGAATGAAACTGGATCACTTTCTTACACCATACACAAAAATAAACTCTAAAACAGACTCAAGACCTAATGTGAGAAATGAAATCATAAAATGCTGAAAGGAAACTTAGGCAGTAATTTCTTTGACATGAGCCATGGAAACATTTTTCTAGATGTCTTCTCAGCCAACAGACACAAAAGAAAAAAATAAACTATTGGGATTCTGCCAAACTAAAAATCTTCTACACAGCAAAGCAAACCATCAACAAAATGAAAAGGCAACCTACAGAATGGGAAAAGATATTTGCAAATGATCGATCTAGTAACGGGTTAATATCCAAAATATATAAAGAGCGCATACAACTCAACACCAAGAAACAAACAAGCAAACAAGCTAATAATCCAATTAAAAAATGGGTAGAGGACCTGAAGAGACATTTTTCCAAAGAAAACATGCAGGTGGCCAATAAACACATGAAAAGATACTCAACATCATTAATCATCAGGGAAATGCAAATCAAAGCACAATGAGATATCACCTTACACCAGTCAAAATGGCTAGAATCAAAAAGACAAGAAATAACAAGCACTGCGAGCATGTGGAGAAAGAGGAACACTTGTGCACTGTTGGTGGGAATGCAATCTGGTACAGCCACTATGAAAAACAATATGGAGGTTCCTCAAAAATTAAAAACAGAATTACCATATGACCCAGTAATTCCACTAGTGGGCATTTACCCTAAGAAAACAAAAACACTAATTTGAAAAGATATATGAACCGATGCTTATTGCAGCATTGTTTAAACAGCCAAGATAGGAAGTAACCCAAGTGACCCTCAATAGATGAATGGATAAGAAGATGTAATATATATACACAATGCAATATCCTTCAGTTATAAAAACAATTTAATCTTGCCATTTGTAACAACATGGATGGACCTAGATGGTAAAATGTTAAGTGAAATAAGTCAGAGAAAGACAAATACCATATGATTTCACTCACATGTAGAATTTAAGAACAAATTAAACAAACAAAAAAGAGACAAACAAAATAAGAACAACAAAAAACCAGACTCATAAATGTAAAGAACTAACTGGTGTTTGCCACAGGGGAGGTGGTGGAGGATAAGTAAAATAGATAAAGGGAATTAAGACTGCATTATCATGATGAGCTCTGAGTAATGTATAAAATTGCTGAATCATTGTTATCATACACCTGAAACTAATGTAATACTATGTTAAGTATACTTTAATAAAATAAATAAATACATAAAAATAAACAAATAGTATTAATCCAAAAACAAATGGGCAAAAGACAGGAATAAACCTTCACAAAGGAAGATGCCAATAAACCAACTGGCATATTGGCTAGTTAGATTATAAACCAGTTCGTCAACTAGGAACGGAAACTGCAGATTTCTTATCATGTTACAAATACACCTACTACATAATCCAGCCATTCTTCTTCTATCCAGAGAAATGAAAGAAATGTACATGCCCACAAAAAGAAATGTACAAGAATGCTCATGGTAACTTTATAATTGCCAAAAACTGAAACAACCTAAATGTTCATCAATAGGAGAATGGATACACAATCTCTGGGAGGCGCCTGGGTGGCTCAATCAGTTGAGTGTCCAACTCTTGGTTTCGGCGCAGGTTGTGATCCCAAAGTCATGGAATTGAGCCCCACGTAGGGCTCCATGCTGAGTGTGCAGCCTGCTTAAGATTCTCTCTCTGTCTCTCTGTCTCTCTCTCTCCTCTCTCTCTTCCTCAAATAAAACAAACAAGCAAACAAACATTGGGATATTTCTACAATTAAATACTACTTGCAGTTTTTTTAAAGGAATACTCTATTAATGCATGACCAATGTGGAAGAATCTCAGAAACATTACTCTCAGCCATAGAATCCTTATAGTAAGATTCCATCTATACAGAATTCTAGAACAAGTAATGATACTGATAGAAATCAGAATTACTTATGGGGGTCTAGGACAGTGATTAATTAGGAAGGGCCATAAGAGAGCTTTCTAGAGTCATGGAAAAACACTGCATCTTCATAGCAGTGTGGCTTTCATGGAAATAGGTATTTACCGAAGCTCATTCAACTTTAGGCTTCAGAAATGTGCGTTACTCTGTATGTAAATTTTATATCAGTTTAAAAATAAAATTCTCAAGCAAAACAGTAAAATGTTAATGCTTGTTAAATGTGAGGGTGAAGAAATAAGTGGCTTTTATTAATCTATTTTTCTGTAATTTGAAATAGTACCTAACTTTTGAAAATGAAAGAAACTAATATGTTTTCAACAACTCTGTAAGCTGGTTTTCTAGGAAATCCTGACAGCCCCAAGGAGGCACAAGAGAACATTGGGTACCAATAGGTTGGCGGAGGGAGAAGGAAGGAATGAGAAGAAAACTTGGAGGCGGGGGGGGGGGGGATTCACTTTGCTATTTAATCTGTTTACCAGGACAGAGAACTTTACATTTAGTTTTAGATCTTGCATGATGAGAATAACCTCATTCATCTTTGTAGCAAACATACATCTTAAGCTTTTCTAAATCCCATAGTCAATGGTTGTGGGATAAATCAAATCTATCAAAATAATCATTTGTTGAGTATCACCTACAAGGGCTATAGTCTCTTAAAAGATTCAGTTCTAAATGCTATATTAATAATTCATAAATAATACTGATTTCAAGAAGAGTCAAATGTGAATGTGATTTAACATAGACCACAGCCACGCCATTTTGCTTTACTAATGAGTGTGCCCCCCCAAAAAAGGATTTGATAAAATAAAATTCTGTAAGTCAAGCAGTTTTTCTATTCTTACCAGTTTTGTGGACAGAATTAAGTTATAAAATTATCAGTCCTAACTTAACAACATTTAGGCTATAATGTTATTTCAGAGTTCTCATCATTTCCTCTGAACTGGCTAGATTACTACCTGTAGTTTCTACCACTTCGAGTTTCTCTGCCCTGACAGATTTATAAGCCAACATTTAGTGGACACCTGGTTTAACTCCTGGCCCCTCCTTTCTGGGCCTGCCTCCTTACCTCCAAGCACACATTGTGTGGAGCATTCCCGGGGGGCATGTTTACTAAAGAGTCAGCTGATGGGACCAGGGTGGGAAGCATAATCACCAAAGAGGGTCACATCGGTTAACTCCATCTCTGGATCTGGGGATGGGTAGAGCTGGACCTGGAATCAGAATTGATTCATTCTGTTGCTCTGATGACTGAAGAAGTAACATATAAATTTAGAATTGTTGGGAATAGTATTTCTGAACATGTGGCCTAGGAAACAGAGAGCCAGTCAACAGTGAAGTGAAAGAGTGAAGCCAGAGACAAGGAAGAATGAAATCCTCAGGGTGTACAAGGCTTTAACTCTCTTGGTTCATAAAGTTCAACTGCGGCTCTATTCAAGCACCCACCTCCATTTTTTTTTTTTTTCTAGGAGATAGAGAGAGAGACAGCGTGAGCAGGGAGGGTCAGAGAGAGAGGGAGACACAGACATTGAAACAGGCTCCAGGCTCTGAGCTGGCAGTCAGCACAGAGCCCGACGCGGGGCTCGAAGCCACGAACCGCGAGATCATGACTCAAGCGAAAGTCGGACGCTTAACCGACTAAGCCACCCAGGCGCCCCCACCCACCTCCATTTTTCATTATGCTAGTGCAAAGAGGCTACCATGATTGCAGTCCTAAAATTCCTAGATCTGTATGGTTGGGGAGATCATGTATATATCTCCGATCTCCAGTTATCTGTAATTTCTAACACCTGAATTTCTGCTCCCCCCCCCATTAACATTTGAATGCAGTAACAGAGACCTGTAGTGGAAGAGTATAAGGGTACCATCCCTTAGATTATGTCTGATGTAATGAAGCTCCACTTAGATATGTAGAGTATTTTATTTAAAGGAGATAAAATCTGTACCCTACCCAGTAACATTCTAGAGTCCTTACTATGTGTCAGGCTTTCTTCTAAATATGTTAGATACGTTATCTCAGTAAATCCTCATAACCACTCAGTGAAGTAGGTGCAGTTATAATGGGTCATGAGAAAAGGGAGGTACAGCACGAATTTAGGGACTCACCCATGGGTAGTAGTAGTGGTGGGTCAGGCACTCAAACCTAGGTGTCTGACCAAGGTTTGTTTTTTTTTTAACCAGCAAATTTCTCCCTTTTATATGTTTATTTTTAATTGAAGTACAGTTAACAAATAATGTTATATTAGTTTCTGATGTGTAATATAGTAATTCAACAATTATATTCTTTATAAAATGCTCCCCATAGTAAGTGTGGTTACCATCCAACACCATACAAAGTTATTACAATCCTCTTGACTGTATTCCCTGTGCTGTGCTTTTCACTCCCATGGCTTTTTATTTTATAACTGGAAGTTTGTACCTCTGAATCCCTTTCACCTATCTTACCTATCCCCACTCTGGCAACCACTAGGTTGTTCTCTGTATTTATGAGCCTGTTTCTGTTTTATTTGCTTATTCATTTGTTTTTAAGATTCCACAGGTAAGTGAAATATATACATGGTATTTGTTTTTCTCTGACTTATTTCACTTAGTATAATACCTCTAAGTCCATCCATGTTGTCACGAAAGGCAAGACTTCATTGTTGTTTATGACTCTAATAGTATATTGTATGTGTATATCCCACACTTTCTTTATCCATCCATCCATCAGAGGAAACTTGGATTGCTTCCACATCTTAGCTGTTGTAAATAATGCTACCATTAGCATCGGTGCATATATCTTTTTAAATTAGTGTTTCTGGGGTTTTGGGGGTAAATGTCCATTAGTGGAATTACTATTTTATATGGTATTTCTATTTTTAATTTTCTGAGGAAACTCCATGCTGTTTTCCACAGTGGCTATACCAATTTACATTCTTACTAAAGCACTTGTTATTTTTTAGGTTTTTTTACTAGTCATTTTGTCTTGTGTGAGGTGGTATCTCAGAGCGGTTTTGATCTGCATTTCCCTGATGATCAGTAATATTGAACATCTTTTCATGTGTCTGTTGGCCATCCATAGGTCTTCTTTGGAAGAATGTCTCCTCATGTCGTCTGCCAATTTCTTAATCGGATTATTTGCTGTTTTGATGTATGAGCTCTTTGTATATTTTGGACATTAACCCCTTATTGGAGGTATCATTTGCAAATATCTTCTTCCATTCAGTAGGTTGCTTTTTCATTTTGTTGACGGTTGGCTTTGCTGTGCAGAGCTTCGTAGGTTGGTGTCGTACCAATGGTTTCTTTTTCTTTTGTTTTCCTTGCCTGAGAAAAATCCAGAAAAAGTGTTGTTACGGCTGATATCTAAGAGTTTACTGCCTCTGTTTTCCTTTAGGGGTTTTATGGTTTCAGATCTCACATTTAGGTCTTGGATCCATTTTGAGTTTATTTTTGTGCATGGTGTAAGAAAAATGATTCAGTTTCTTTATTTTGCATGTAGCTGTCCAGTTTTCCAGCACCATTTATTTAGATGCGTTTAAACTTTAGATTGTCGTGTTATAGGAGAAACTGGAAGAGGGAAGAAGAGAAAAGGGAGGCAACAAAAAAAAAAAATAACTGATGGGCGTTACCTTCATTTGCCTTCATTTTGAATGAGGATATAAAACCACAAAGCGTGCCACGTTGTAATGCTATTCAAGGTGACTTCCTACCGCAAAAGGGTAAAAACATCAGGTTATCAAATGGACAAAAAAGAAAGGGCACACTATGGCTTGAAATGTCACACTGCCCAATTTCATTTCCTTGTCACTTTAGTAAGTGGGGGTTGAAGAAAAATGAGATGCCGCAGTTCAGTAATTGCTGAGCAGCGTGTAGGTGGGAGAAATGTTTTAGGATAAAAATACCAGTCATTCGGACTGTCTAAATTTCCTCGGAACTCCATATTTTTTATTAAAGGAATTAACCTGACCCACAATCCCAGAAAGGAGGCAAGCATCTCTGTGTCATCAGCATCAGACATGAATTTGTCAGTGTCATTTAGGATTACCTTAATTTCCATGACTCTCAGCCTTCACTCATCTCTCCTTGTTTCCTAATCCTTACTCAGTAAAAGATATAAAAGAGATGTATGGTTTAGGATGGCAAGGAATTCGTGCCCCAGAGTCTCTCAGTGTCCTATTAAAATTTTAATTAAATAAAAGAAAGAAAAACCCTTGTAACATTACTGAAAATTAACTCTAATAATAAAAACTTTTTTATAATTAGGGAGAAATTTTCACTAATTATGACCTATAGAAGGTGGTACTTTATTAGTCCCAAAGACTACAGGGAAATACCATATTGGGAAATGGCTAACAAAAAAAAAACAAAAGAAAATGATTTTTATTTCTAAAAGATATCTTCAAAAAGATGTAAAGAGGCATGGCCTCTATGAAATTGAAATGGGAAAGCATAAGCAAAAGATAGAGATGAAGGTAGAAAATGAAAGGGACATTTCTGAACATAAAAGCTGAAAATGGAGTGTGAAGGAAAAGACTGGTGAATTTCACTACACACAAAAAAATTAAATGTTCACAAATCAAAAAGCCCACATGCAACAAACTGAAGGAATGGTTGGCAGCATATATGATGAAAACTGATTAACAGCCTAACTTTGTAAACAGCTCTAACAAATCAACAAGAAAAATGCCATAAGAGGAAACAGAGTAACAATAATTGTGTGATTTCTGGTAAATGTAAAAGAATCCAGTGTGTTTAATAATCAAAGAAATGCAAATAATTATTCAATAAGATAGTCTTTATATCTTTACTTAGTGAAATAAAAATAACGTTGTCAAGGGTGAAATGAAAGGATTCTCTGATACAACATTAGCTTAAACAAAATTATTCTAACTGTGAAAGTAACTTTGTGATCTAAATCAAAAACCTAAAAATGTTTCATAATCTTGAACCCTTAAACTTCAAGAGAATTTGTCCTCAGAAAATAAATTCTAACCAATATGTACATGTTAGATCAAGGTGGCAGTATTTCTAAGAGCAAAATATTTTGAAAAAAACCTATAATATTAATAATTAGAGTTGGTTAAATAACTTTTATGCATATATATCAAAAATATTTTACAGACATTAAAAATTGTATTCTTGAATTGCATGTTCATCTTGTAATGTTAATTAAGAAAATTAGAACGTATTCATTAAAATTTTATCAAAGAAAAATTATAAATATATTACATGTATGAAATTACAAAAGCTGAAAGAAAATACATCAAAATGATAAAAAGTGGTTATGCCTGAGGGCTCCTGGGTGGCTCATTCAGTTGAGCCATCACCTCTTGATTCTCATGGTCCATGGGATCAAGCCCCACATCGGGATCTGCACTGACAGCACAGAACCTGCTTGGGATTCTCTCTGTGCCCCTCCCCTGCTCGTGGTCTCTCTCTCTCTTCTCTCTTTCTGTCTCAAAATTAAATAAGTAACCATAGTTTTAAAAAGTGGTTATTCCTGAAGAGCAAAGTTACAGGTGTCTTTTTTATTCTTTATTTCTCTTATTAATATTTCTGAATTTTAAAAATTAGGTATAATGAAACTGTGCTGTTTTTATAGGGAAAATATTTTAAAAGTCACAAATAGATAAAAATAAATACATCTTCACTCATCTATAAAGAAAAATATGAGTGAATGATGTAAGTAAAATCATTTGATACAATATTGCTCCATATAACAGCTATATGCTCCCTTTGTCTTTTGAAGTGTTGGTAACAGCCTAAAAATTTCCATGGCATACAGTTACTGTAAGAAGGTTAATGACATATTTTTTTCTAATTTTCTTTCCCTAGGACAAAATGGCTGTGATCTTTGATGGTCCCCAGAAAAGACACCTGCTCTTAATTTCAGCCTTTCTTCTAAAATCCTTCCCATCATTATTGTCACCATCTCACTGTTCTCAGCAAATATAATAGATCTACCTCTGTTGGTTGCTCAACTCTTCAGAGGCTCTGCAAAATTTAATAAAACAACATAGTTATATATCCAGCAACCATTTTAGACAATTAAATGGAACTTTTAGTTTCACTACACAAATTTTACAAATTGAAGCCTAGGCATTGCTTTGAAGTCTGATGAAAGGAGTAATTTCTATTCCAAGCAACACCGCCACAGATTAGACTTTTTCAAGGATCACTATTAAAAGTTGTGCTTACCACTTTATTCCACAAGATGGCAGACGTGGGATGCTACAAGTAACAAATTGAGTCATTTCTGAACAATAACCAAAAGACTAAGAAAAAAGACCGTGAGAAGGTAAAATAAGGTTGAAAATGTTAAAATGAACGAATATAAACAAGCAAGGGGGAAATATTGAATAACCACAGATGAGAAATATAAGGGGAAATAAAAGTGATAAATCTCTATTTTTATTAAGTGTATAATTTCAGGATGTAGTTCACTCCCTTTCATACCTTGCTTTCTTTGATTATAATTTAAAAAAAACAACACATATATTCCACAAAGGAAGAGTGGTAACTAAGCAACCTGGAAAAAATAATGCTGGAATGTCTTCAAGTATGAATCACAGATATGCCGATAAAAAAATAATTCTTTGCTATCAATGGTTATCCTAATAACATTATCTTTGTTCTTAGTAATAACAATCCATTCATTTATCTTTCATTCAGCAAACACATGTGGCTGTCTCTGTGCAGGCACTGTGCAATCCAGACTTTAAGTGACACTAAAATATATGCATTCCACAATCTTCTACTAGTGATTAACTGTACCCCCATCCAGCCCCAAAGAGAGCATTACTTATTAGGTCACCCAGTGAGTCAGTAACTGAGTGAGGACTCCTTTCCTAAGCATCTTGTGATCGATCTCTCACCATGACCCTGCTGCGGTTTCTCTGTGTGATGTAGCAGAGAACACACTACTCCTAGGCTGACATTTTCCAATATCCACCATCACTGTACTTTGGCTCAGCAAGTAGCTATTTAGAGGGTAAACATACTCATTTGTTAAAAGTTCAGATCTCACAATTACTGTTTCATTTCTTTTATAAATATTTCTTGAATTTCTACTACACCCTAGATACTCAGTTGGGTTAAAAGGAAAAAGTTACGATAATGCCCTCCAGAACTATTACCCGGTAAAAGGGGAGAAGTGGTGTGAGAAGGGGAAGGGCTGACATGGAGTAATGGTGGGCTGTGACACCACGTATCATGAATGCAGAATTGGAACCCAGGGCCCATAACAAAGGGGTGTGACATACACAACGCTCTTTATCACATGTGAAGTGGAGCAGTCAGATGCCCAATCCAGGGTCATCTGACTGCAAAGCCCGTGGCTTTAAGCTCTGGTCTACTTTACACATACTATATGAAAAGCAGTATGTTCAGCCTCTAGTATCATAACATCTAATAAGATATATGTCTTCCCAGGGTGCTTGGGTGGCCCAGTAGGTTAAGCATCAGACTCTTGATTTTGACTCAGGTCATGATCTTATGGTCCACGGTTTCAAACCCCACAGAAGGCCTCTCTCTGGGGATTCTCTCTCCCTGTCTCTGCTCTCTCTCTGTCTCTCTCAAAAAGAAACAAACATCTAAAAAGAGAAATATGTCTTCTCTTTAAGCCACTTATAGTCCAGTAATAGGGATAAATAAGTATACATATCACTTAGAAGGGGTTATGTTTGTAAAAGTTCTAGAAGGCCAGACAGGTGGCATTATTTGTAGCTGGGAAGAAACAATAGACATTCTGTGAGTGAACTGACACTGAGCAAACCTTGAAGGATGCATCGGACTTGGGCTGTGATATTGGGCACAAGTGATGGTTCATAAATTGTGAACTGGGCAGAGGGAGCAGTGAGTGGTTCAGGGTGATAAGTGTGTCTACTTCCTAATTTAAAATAAACAATTTTAGTTTAAAAATCCCTGCTTCTGTGGCATATTATAAATAATAATAATATAATATATAATATAATAATATAATATAAAATTATAAATAATATCATGTGTGTGTGTGTATATATATATATATATATATATATGATGCTGGTAAATGAACAAAGAATGTCTAACCAGAGAAAGAGCTGTGCTGGAGGAGACTGCAACCATTAAGGAAGAGGAAGTGAAGGACAAGCATTCCAGAAAAGGTGTGAACAGTATGTGCCCAAGTTCTAAAACAAGAACACACAAAAAGGACAAAAAGAAATAAAATTAGAAAGATAAATTGGAGCATAATAAAGAAATGCCATTGTATTGGCATAGATCGTGATTCTAATGACAGCCAAGACAGTTCCCAGATTTAACTGTGGCTGGAATCCAGGGACCACTTCTCTTAAAGGCATTTGGACTCCAAAGCTAAAAAGTAGACTGTACTGTGCACATTCCATTTGGTGACCCCAAAAGGGCAATTCCCCTCTTAAGGGGTATCTTGTCTGGTATCCTACAATCTAGGTGGAAAAGCAGTTTAATTCTTGAGCACATTCACTGGAAGGAGAGATATAGCTAATAAAATGGGAATGTAAGGTGGTTTATAGTGCAGCAAAGATGACCCTGGCCTTCCATCCAGACTGTGTGGAGAAGTTCCAAAGGGCCATCACTGTGCTTAGTGACAGGGTATCCGGTCAGAATCAACAACGATTATCCCTTGGTTAGTTTCCACATCTCAGCAGTCTGCACTAGCTGCTGTGAAGGTGCCAATGTTTGGCCATGCTCATGTCATGGGTCTGAATTGTGCCAGCAGTGTCCCGTCACAGTGTTTATCATGTAATCACGTCCTCACTGGACCAGTCCCATCAATGGGTGGACCAGATTCAGTGTGCCCTTGCAATAGCCATCTTTCTCTGGCTTTGGAATCATTCATCTTCACTTGGTGATGGTTCCCACACTTGGCAAGTAAAATCAGGGACACACAAAGACACAAACAAAACACACAGAAACAAAGACACAAATCTGCAATTCAGGATGGCAGGTTGATCATATACCTTCATCTCTCCTCCCTTCCCAAGATACCACCTTAATTTATGCTAATTGAATGATTCACCTCTATTCCAAAGAAGATTACTTTGAATTTAAATTAGCCATTTCTGAACCCCCAACGGTTAGAACAGTTTCACTGATTCCTTTTGGCTGCAGTAAAAACTAGAAGCAAAAGTTCGGCCCTACAAGGCCTTCAAATTGGGTAACTTCTCCCCCCAGAAGACAGAGGATGTGCAACAGTGCTCTACACTGTCGTCAGCCTTCGGATTGCAGGTCGCTGTTGATGTGGCTTCTATGCTTTCCCCCTGGATCCTTACTCTTTTCAGTGCTGGTTTGGGAATGCGATTAAGTCTCTGGTTATTTCAAGAATGTCACAGATGAACTTATCAACAACACTAACCTACTTGGACAAAGAAATATTTCTGAGTCTCTGATAATTGGTCTTTATCCTTCCACTAAAATCATCACTAACTGAGACTAAATTGCTAGTGCAAAGCCTCACTAGAAATCACCTAGTGGCATTCATTTTCTGGGTCAAGGATAGTGGCTCTATCTCACTCTTCTACACAAAACTAATCCTTTAGTCTACCCCTTCCAGAATTCAGCAGCACAACATTTGTCTGCAATTCTTAACAGTAAAACAGGGAGATTTCATGAATATAAAAAAAGAATAGTGTCTCAAAATAGTGTCTAAAAAATCCTCAAAAAAGGATTTTCAGTTAGGTAGGTTGAGGAAACTCTTATGTTAAATTAAACTGACCTGACTTTGTTGCCATGGATTCCTTAGAGCTTCAGGTGTGTTACCTGCACTCTGAGTCTGTGAAGGCCAGTAGCAGGCAGCACTTACAAAACTTACTGAATCACTCAAATCTTTCATGGATACAAAGAGCTAGTGGTTTAGAGAATGAACTTGAGAAGATGCTGAGCTACTTAGTAGTGAGAAAATGGCCGGCTCCTCTTTCCACAGAAGAGCCAATAGCATGGTAATCTCTGAGAAGGTAGTGGGCAGGCAGATTGAGCAATGAGTAGACAATAAAGAAGTAAGACAGTGTAGACTCTTCTTTTAGCAAAATTCAAAGAAGTGGGATCAGACAGAAAGGACAGAATGGGATTTGGGGCAGATGTGTTTTGTACTGTTTTGTTCATGGGTTCTTGTTTCTGTTTCCATTTGTAATGCGGAAGATATATGTCTATGTTCGTAAGTAGTACTGGGAAAGGGTCAGTAGAGGGGCAGAATTTCAAAATACAAACACATCTTAGGAGAAGTGTATTTTACAAAAGATGAAAACATTAGCCAAGCCTGGGGGCAGGGCAATGCCAGCAGTTAGTGGAAAAGTTCAAACTATGGACCCTGATGTATTGGTCTGGGAAGGAGGGAAATAATAACTAAGACAGATGAATATACTGTCTTCTACTTTTTCAGTGAAGTAGAGATAAGATGGTCTTCGTGAGTGAAAGGGAAATCAGTGTGCCAAGGGCTGTGGTGAGAAAGGACAGTTGAACAGAACAACTGGGGAGCGGTGGGGGATAAACTCTTTCATTTCATTTTTTTCCATCTCTTCAGCTTGGTGCCAATATTTTCCTTAGCTTTCATTTACCATTTATGCAAGGTTTGTATATGAATTATCTTTTATTAAAAAAAAAGGAAAAAAAGCTTGAAATGCCCAGATTTCTCCAGTTAACTTTACATAGAAAGCTGCAAAGCCTATTCATGATATGACTAGTGAGGACTGTGAGGAGGAGAAAGACAAGGCAGCTGAAGGAAATAGATACTTATTCTCTTTCAGGGGAAGGAACATCAATTATTTATTTATTTATTCATAAACAAAACAACTGTTGAGCCTAGTCTTTGGGACTAGATTTGAACTCCTGCATCAGTAGGGTAAGTGCAGGAATAAATATAATATATGATGTCACTAGAAATATTCGAGTGTTGTTTTGGGAGTCAAATGAAGTGGCAGGAAAATAAAAAGCCCTCAATCCAGGCTGCACATGTTAGCACTACAGTTTCCACAAGAGGGCAGCATGTCCTCATTTTTGAATAGAGCCTGGACTAGGTTTTGCTTCCATTCTCTTCTCCAGTCAAGATTCTTTTTTTTTCCTCCTAGCAGACGGACCGCTGCTAAACATAAAAGTGTTTGGTTTCATCTGGGAACGCTGATGTGAACCTAATACACTCTTTCCCTATACAGGCACAGGTGAGATTTTATTGGATACATGCTTGCCATTTTCAGGGACACAAGCCTGACACCGCATAAAAAGCATGTTAAATGACAATGGTGACAGTGGAGAAGCTGTTTGAGATCATGTAATTTCGTTCTACACAAGCTGACAGAATTTTCCTTTTTAATAAACATTTGTTGACTTTCAGAAAAATCTACCCTTCTCTCTTTAGTGAGTATATATTCACCAAAATCTTATAGCAACTTACTCCTTAATGTAAAAATATGATGAATGGGGTATGTTTCTCAAGCTTAAAAAATATCAATACAATTTCATCAGGACCTTGCTTCTAATATAAATATTATATTACAATGCTTTAGTCTTCTAAGTGCCAAAAAGGTGCTAGGTACTACGGTTCATATAGTTATAGAAAATATAGTTAAATGGAGGGTATTAATAATGTAGGAATCCAGTTTTTATTAATTTTTTATTTTAATTCAGAGGAGGACAATGCTGCGGTAGATGTATTTTCCAAGTTGGCAGAAACTGTTTTAATCCCACACCATTCATGTGAAAGTCATATTAACCGCATAAGCTACTTGGGCATTTTGCAATTTAAGTAAGTGTAATTTAATAAAACATCACAGAATTTAAAAGAAAATTCTGTTTTATTTTACCCTCATTAACTATGAAACAGGTTTGTTTGACTGGGTTTTGTTTTTGTTTTAAAGTCTCTGAAGCGAGTTGCTTTCCCAGAGTTAATTCTTTACTAATACATATCACCCTCCAAATAGAAGATTTCCCATCAAACTATTGGCATCCACTAAACACTAATAACCTAAGAATTCAGCCGTGCAGAAAAGCAATCTGAAGTGTCCAGGAATGAATTACTTGTTCCACAGATAATCCTGCCTTTGCACAAAAGAAACAGAGGGAAGAGAACTGCATTGTTCTTTTGATAACAAATAACAGAGACCCTCCCTGAATTTCACCTTTGCCTACTCCAGGAATGAGGATGGAAATGTTACCCAAAGCATCCTGGTCCCTGCTCATTATAATTCTGCAAAGTCCTGCCATTTAGGAAACGTGTCTCAGTTTC
Source organism: Hyaena hyaena (assembly GCF_003009895.1). Taxonomy (NCBI): domain Eukaryota; kingdom Metazoa; phylum Chordata; class Mammalia; order Carnivora; family Hyaenidae; genus Hyaena; species Hyaena hyaena. The sequence goes on from NW_024081278.1 coordinate 599,088, forward strand.
CGTGGAGATGAAGCAGGAAGGTCAGACTGAGCTTTAATCAAAGGTATCTCCCTGCCGGGGTAAGAGGCTTCCCTCCCTCATATATATGGCTTTAATTTGGTTGCTTTTTTTTTTTTTTTTCTTTTTTTTTAAGGTGCCTAAAGCCATGTCGGGGCCTGGCCAGGCTGTTGTTCATTAATCCCTGAAGCCGAGTGAAGACTCTGATGTTGTCATTGACAATTTACTCTTGCACTATTTCCCTGCTTAACTGAGAGGGATTGTGTCACCGGCACACCATCAAAAATACATGAAGGACTCGCCCCTTATTAAGAGGTGTCATGTCAGTCGAGCTAACATTTATAATACAGCCCTAGCAATGAGCAGTCCCCATCCTTCACAGGAGGCAAATGGGCACAATGACTTGAGAGGAATTATCTTTTCCAGTAGAGAATGTATTATGCTGTTATTCCATTTCCTTCAGAGACTTTTCACCTTTTTCTGAAGTCCGTCATAGCTTCTTCCCTCACCTATGCCTCAGCAGGATCCAGCATCCTCACTGCCATGTGTACGTACCCCGGCTCCCTGACTCTCTCTCTCAACTCCCCACCCACCTCTGTTTCTGGAAAGGACTAGATCATCTCCAACCCTTTTGTTCTATAAGAGACAGAATCCTTTTTATTTTTCCAATGTTTTAGATACCATGATTCATTCATTCTACATTAGGTGGGAATTGTTGATTTCCTCTTGAGAAGCCTGGCTAGTTAGAAGGACTGATAAATCAGGTTGTTTGGGGACTTATAAGGGTGTCGTAGCACTACCTGGTGGGGCATCTCTCCTCCCAGACTTTACATTGTGTGTCCCACCTATGCTTTTCTCTTCAATTTAGGAGTCTCTCAAATCCCACTAAAATGCAAGACTATATGTGTTATAGTAGCTATACTATTATAATATAGTATATATTAGCATTATAAAAGTTATATAATATAGCATATAATAAAGAAAACTTGATTTCTATTCATGAAGCTCAAAAAAAAAGCATAGGTTTTAATCCCTGTACTTCAGACATAGGAGAAGACTGGGAGTGGCACAGCCCATCTGGGGGGAAACTGCCCCCGACCTTGATCAGCCCACTTTTCCCAGACACCTCTTCCTCATTTTTCCTTCTGGCTGGCTGTCCCCTGCCAGCTAAAAGATCATTAATAGCAGCTTAATTTGGGGCCATTTCCAGGAAGTGAGGAGCAAGGAAGGCCTGCTATATGACCTTAGAAGGCTGCTTTTCCGTGATCTAAATAAAGTCTTTGAAATTTCCCACATGGAATCTAACCATGACTAATGATATGAAAAACCATTGTTGTATTTCAACTATAAGAATTTAATGACCAACATTCGAAAATCTCACCCACTCATTAAAATTGTCAACGAATCATTCATCGACCTCCCCGCCCCATCCAACATTTCAGCATGATGAAACTTCAGGTCACTACTAGGAATCTGCTTAATCTCACAAATCCAAAAGATTTATCCAAAGATGTTGCATTTGGATTTATCCAAAGACTCCAAAGATGTTATCCAGGATTACAGACTTTCAAGAGGTCTAGGACCTTCACCATGTCCTCCTCTTCCTTCATCTTAATAGCCTTTCTCTAATAAAATGCCTGTCCTTTGGCTTGAACACCTTGCACTATAGAATATTCAAGAGATTAAGTAATAGTGCTTCAGGGAATCAAAAGAACCATTCTGTTAAGGCCACAAATACCTCCCTTCCTACTCTTTGGTTGCACATATTACCTCCTTTCACCACTCAGCACCTACACATTTGAAATCTAGTTACCGTAAACAGAATATTATACCAACAGAACATCCTGGTAGCTCTGTCTCCAGTCCCAGTCATTACCCTCCTGCTGCCCAATATCAAGAGAATCAAATTCAGATTCTTACCTACAGGTCTTGCATTCTCTACCTCATGAACAGCCACATTCTCTCTCTGTCTTTATAATCTTGCAAATGTTAAGACTCTTGGTTGAGAGCGGCAAAAGGGGACTCGCAGGAAAGAAAATAATTTGTAGTTCAGAGATAAAGGCATCTCACAGAAATCCAGAAAGGGTTGACCAGCAGACCACAGTAAGAGCAGAGACTCAGATGGGGTTCATGAATGGAAGCAGGACCTTGGCAGGGCTCCCCATTCCATCTCTCCTGAGTGTTCTTCAGTTGTTCTCAGTTTGCTCTCGCCCATGCTCTATCTCAGCTGGTATCATTTTCTCTGTTCCTATGGCATAAAAGCACAACAGAATTATCTTCCCCAGAACAAATTTTAAAATGCAGGCAAATACTTTGATTGGCCTATGTAGGGACATTAATCTTGAGCTGTACACTGTGTTCAGGTGTATGTAGATGTCAGTACCCAATGCAACCAAATGGCCAAATAAGGTCAAAGAAGGAGAGGATGGTTACGGTAAGCTGAATAATGGTCCCCAAAGACATCCAGGATCTAATCTCTGAAACCTTTGAATATTACCTATGTGGCCAAAATGACTTTGCAAATGTGATTAAGTTAAGGATCCTGAGATGGGACACACCAGTCAGAGTGGCTAAAATGAACAAATCAGGAGACTGTAGATGCTGGTGAGGATGTGGAGAAACGGGCACCCTCCTACACTGTTGGTGGGAATGTAAGCTGGTGCAACCCCTCTGGAAAACAGTGTGAAGGTTCCTCAAAAAATTAACAATAGAACTCCCCTAGGACCCAGCAGTAGCACTGCTAGGAATTTACCCAAGAGATATAGAAATGCTGAGGCATAGGAGCACATGTACCCCAATGTTCATAGCAGCACTCTCAACAATAGCCAAAACATGTTAAGAGCCTAAATGTCCATCAACTGAAGAATGGATCAAGAAGACGTGGTTTGTCTATACAATGTAATACTATATGGCAATGAGAAAGAATGAAATCTGGCCATGTGTAGCAACGTGGATGGAACTCGAGGGTATTACGCTGAGTGAAATAAGTCAGGCAGAGAAAGACAGATACCATATGTTTTCAATTATAAGTGGATCAGGAGAAACTTAACAGAAGCCCATTGGGGAGGAGAAGGGGAAAAAATAGTTGGGAAGAGGGAGGGAGGCAAACCATGAGAGATTCTTGAATACTGAGAACAAACTGAGGGCTGATAGGGGTCGGGGAGAGAGGAAGGGGGGTGATGGGCATGGAGGAGGGCACTTGTGGGGATGAGCACTGGGTGCATATGGAAAGCTCTGAGCTGTCACTACAAAAGAAGCCCCCAGAATATGGCCTCAGAAGGGGGGTGACACAGTGTTGGCCAGTGACTGACTTCTAGTTAGCAACTTCAGACACATGCAAAGAAAGTACCTTATGACTGAACAACTAGATATGAATCGTTTCTGCTTTAAGGAAGAAAGGTTCAAAAGAAGTAGGAAAAGCAGTGAATGGTTACGTGGAAGGAAGTTCAAAGAGAAATCAAGTATGAGGTTTCTCAACCTGAACAGAGAAAGAAAGAGAGGTGTAAATCCCTAGAAAGAACTCTACATCAGAAATTAGGGCTCTGTTGTTCCTGATTCTATTTATAGAGAAGGGTAGGTCCTCTCACCTTCTTAGTCTTTGTCTAGGCATCTTTGACATCAGGGCTTAAGTGACATGATCTTGAAGATCTCCTCCAGCTCTGGGATACTGTGATTCTCAAATTTCTGTCTAGATTTTGGCCTAGACATTTCAGTGTTCAATTCTGGGGCTCCTACCTTCCTGTGCTTTGGCAGGGTAGATACACTGACATAAAATTTTGCACAACTAAAATGGGAAACCCACAGATGGTCATGTATAAAACCTCAAAGATTATTTAGTAAGAAAGACACCAGAGAAGCCAAAGACAAGAACCTTGAGTTAGCCATGGAAAAAAATGTTCACAATGGGCTGCTTACTGAGGCAAATGTGAAGATTCCTCAAGGAAATCTGGAGAGAGTTCTGCAGAGTCGAAAGCAAAACACAAACCCATCAGCACCACTAAAGGGAAGAACACATTTCCTGGTGATGGTGGAATTTAACGGTAGCATGAAAACAATGGCACTTTTTAAAAAATAAGGTAATTTCTGTGTTTAGGAAATAAATTGAATATTAACAAATGTGCCTGAAATTGTCACATCAAAACTTACTTTGTCCTAAATTCCTCATCTATGTTCCTTTTGTCAGCTAAAATCATAGCAATCTTAACAAAAGTTATTAGTTATTTCAATCTCTAAAAAAGAGAAAAAAATAGCTATAAATTGTTCTTTCAACAGCCTCAAATCATCTGCATCGCTTTGTCGTGTATATGGAAATAAAAAGGTTTTTGTTCGGTCCTGAAACTCAAAAAGGGAAGCTATGTGTGCCAATCCAATGTTGCCTTTGTTTAAATGTAACAGAAAAATCCAAAATACAGTGGTTTAATCAAAAAGGTTTCAGTTCTTCCCTCATTAAAGTACATTCAGAGGTTGACAATCCGTGGTTAGTCCAAGGACTTCACAATGACATCAGTGGCTTCACTCCTATCTTCTGCCCTGTCCTCAGCAGGAGGCTTTGCTTTACATTGTTAATACATGGATACAAGATAGCTGTTCCAACTTCAACTCACTCAGCATTCTAGGCAGGAAAAAAGAAGGAAATGCAAAGGGCAAAAGGTGAAAGACTTATTTGTTCCCTTTCAAAGGCTTTCCTGGAAGCAGCATCTACTTACATTACCAGAGCTATGTTTCTCTTTAGTCATCCCCAGCAGCAGAGGAGGCAGGGCAATTCATGTTTTAAAACTGGGTACCTTGTTTTCTTAAAGAACATCAGGATTTCTTTTAGAAATAAAGTAAAGGAGAATGATACTGGGTGTACAACTAAAATGTCCACCATATTTTTGAACAATTGTCAACTATTTTACTTGTTTCAATGAAAATGATCATCATGGCTTCTCTTATAGCTATTTAAAAGAAGAAGAAACACACTTTAGTAGTAGGGTGTGTCTTCATTAAGAATCCTTGTTTGTATTTACAACCACATGGATAGAACTAAGTGAAATAAGTCAGAGAAAGACAGATATCATGTTTTCACTCATATGTGGAATTTGAGAAACTTAATAGAAGACCATGGGAGAAGGGAAGTGGAAAAAATAGTTTCAAACAGAGAGGGAGGCAAACCATAAGAGACTCTTAAATACAGAGAACAAACTGAGGGTTGATGAGGGGGTGGGGAGAAGGAAAATGATTGGCATTGAAGATGGCACTCGTTGGAGCACTGGATGCTGTATGTAAGCCGACATATCATGGGAATCTACTTCCAAAGCCAAGACCACACTGTATACACTGTATATTAGCTAACTTGACAATAAATTATATTTTTTTAAAAAAGAATCCTTAGTTTCAAGCAACTGTAACCAAGTGACAAACTAAGGCAAAAAAAGGGGAAGGTGGCTTGTTGGTACATGTACTAGCTTATTTCATAAAAGTGAAGAAAAGTTTGAGTAAGTTACTCTCAGAAAGAAAAAAAAATAAAGATGTTCCAAGAGTGTCTTGGAGTTTTTCTCTACAAATCTGCCAATAACAGATATAGACCACATAGTGCACCATACAAAATAGCACCCTAACATTGCAAAGTGGCAACTGCCAGCTCATGTCACAGCTGGGTTTTTATTAGGGCATTGAATCATCCTCTAAGGCCATTGTTTTCTGAAGGGCATATGATAGTGTCCAGTAATCCCTTGGGTATCATCCCATTGCTTACTACCTTTGCTGTGAATTTAGAGGTCACATGTTTACTCTGACAGAGTATATAACCTTCAATAAACTCAAAGAAGATGAGTGTAGGTATAAAGGGAAGAAAAAGAAATATAAGTCCAGAGCATGCATATCTATTCATATAGTAAAAGAAAAAGAAAGAGAGAGAGAAAAGAAAAGAGAAGAGAAGAGAAGAGAAGAGAAGAGAAGAGAAGAGAAGAGAAGGGAAGGGAAGGGAAGGGAAGGGAAGGGAAGGGAAGGGAAGGGAAGGGAAGGGAAGGGAAGGGGAGAGGAGAGGAGAGGAGAGGAGAAGAGGAGGAGAAGAGAAGAGAAGAGAAAAAAAACAACCTCTGATTTATTCACTGATGAAAGGTGCCCAGTTTAGTTGATCTAATTACTGGGTATCCAGAAAGCACCCTTGAGGTTTGGTGCCAGATTATGGTTCAGAATTCAAAGCCATTGCTTGAAAAACTGGTCACTCAGCAATGATCCTAGTTGGGCAAGTCAGATCTAGTGAGGAGAAATTCATGAAGTTAAACCTAAGCAAGTATAGCATCTATCTCTGCCACCATGTCTACTTTATTCATAAGACAGCTGATTAAAACCTGTAGTGGCTAATAAAGGAAAATGACTGTTATCTATAGCCCATCCTGTCTACCTAATTACTAAGAATCTCTTCCACAGTGAAAGTCTCTGAAAGGTATACATGAGATACAAATGGTGTCACGCTCCAAGCTCATTCTGTGAGATTCAGTCAAACCATTCCTTCACTATCTTGTCAACAATATCCTAATCTTGCTCTTTCCCAACAAGGGTCACACAAAAACAATTGCCTAGAAACCAATACAGATCTTAATTTTAAGCCAAATCTCCTTGTAGGCAAAGTAAATAGCAAATTGGTCTGCTTGGTTTTCTGACCAGAGGGAAGTTTAATTTTCTTCACCATCTTCCAGGACCACTCCTATCTGGAGCTGTGATACAACAGGCTACTTCCAATTCATATCAGTATTCTACAGACAGCCAAGTACAAGTGTTTTATCTTTAGCCATGTGGTTATGGGAAACTACCCATGAAACTATCTATAGGTATGGAATGAGGAACTCACGGCAATGTAAACAATGGGGATGTGTGCAACCTGATTGTGCAAATGATTTGTGCCTTTGGTATCTGATTTGATGGTAAAATATTACCAGCTATACTCAGATTTCAAGCTAAGTATATCAAATACCATTAATTGCTTATGAAGAGTTCAAAGCCTGTAGTTGTCTGAGAGCAGGGATTCTGTCTTCACCAGAGTCCCTTTAAAATCTGGGAGCTCTTTCTAAAAAGGAGGAGTTACCTAGGAAAAACATGGCTCTGCTCTCAAACTCTAGAGATCATGACTGGATTGTCCCAATAGTACTCATCACAGACTCCATTGTGCATCCTGGTCTCCAAATGGTACTTTTGGAACAGCTGGGTAATTAGGGTTGAGTAAAAAACAACATGAACTTTGCTATGAAAGAGCCAAATCTCTTGGTCTGGGAAATTTTCAGATAAATTTATAATTCTTTCTCTCTCTTTTCTTGCAATGTTTTACTCTAGATGTTTCCTGGCCTCACACACTGTGGGTTTCACCACCATATGACTTGCTTTGATCCATGGAATATGGGTGGATATGACAGTATTCCAGTTCTTAAAAGAGACTTTAAGATGTGACGTGTATGAATTGTTCTCTTGTAGCCTCGCCCTTCACCCAGAGAACAGCACAAGTAGGTGGTACTCACAAGTAGCTTTGGGCCTAAAATGAAAAGACCCATAGATCAGACTTGAGTCTTCCTGGCTGCCTGTAGGACAGCTGTCATGGCAATCTGTGATTCAAGTAAAGGAAAAGTAAATGCTTATTTTTGCAAGCCTTTCAGATTCTCAAGGCTTTTGTTACACAGTAAAACCTACAAGCTGACTCAAATAACAAATAAAGAGGTCAGAGACAATACACAACATGCTTCTTTCAAATATGATACAAACTGTCTTCAGAATTGTAGAGGACTATGGTGCCCTGTGCTGTGCCTCCTTCCCCATGGTAGAAGACACCAGATATATACACTTGTCCATTACTTTAGAAATAATATCCTGGGGGCGCTCTGGGTGGCTCAGTCAGTTAAGCATCTGACTTTGGCTCAGGTCATGGGATTGGTTTGGCTCAAACCATAGGATTATGAATTTGAGTCCCATGACGGGCTCTGTGCTGACAGCTCAGAGCATGGAGACTGCTTCAGATTCTGCATCTCCCTCTCTCTCTGGCTCTTTCCCCTGCTCACACACACTCTCTCTCTCAAAAATTAAAAAACAAACAAACAAACAAAAAAAACATTTAAAAATAAATAAATAAATAAATAACATAGAATTAATATCCCAGAATACTCTAAACCATAATGCCATAGAAATGTCAAAGTATCAAACTCCAGATATGTTGTAGGCATTACTTCCTAGCCCTGGAATCCAAACATCTGTTGTATCCCGCATTTCCTGTTCTCTCAGGCCCATCACTTTAACATCATCAGTATAATGAACCCATATAGAAGCTACTGTTGATGGCTTACCCAAACCTCCTTGTCCAAGCCAGTGCACCAATCCCTCAGCTCCTTTGAGTATTACAACTAATGACTTCTAGCTGCAAACTTTTGCCCAGTGGCTACAGGCAGAAGAGATTTTTTTGAACCGTGTCCCTCATGGTTGACTGTGTATCAAAGGCTTCTAGTTTTCCATCCCAGAATATGCTGGTGTGCTCCCACACACACTCACTCCAAGGACCAATTCCAAACCTGGCTTTATATATTTCCTGATCTCTCCCCTGTAGGATGGCTATTTGGGTTGAGGTTATTAGGGTTGAAAGCAAGAGAAATGGGTTCTGGCTAGCTTAATTGAAAACATTATTGGAAGGGTATAGGAGTGGCCCCCAAACTAAAATAGGGGTTAAGCAATGAAGATCTGAGATATGAATAAACCATGGAAACTCCAGAGACCTTTATAGTCGTGTTCAAAGACCCTGTCTTTGGTGGTGGTTCTTGAGTTTTCCTGCACATTATAATTACATGAGAATTATAAAATTCTCTAAATGAGTTCAAATCAGAATCTTTTGGAATACAATCCAAGTATTAATATTCTTTAAAATCCCAGAGGTGACTCCAATCGGCAGCCATTGTTGAAGGTACCTGTATCAAAATCACCTAGAAGGCTTATTAAAACAGACTGTTGGACTTCAATCCCATAGTTTCTAATATACATAAAGATCAGTTAGAAATGATCTGCATTTATAGCAAGTTCCCAGGTGATGCTGAACTTGGGTCTGAGGTGGGCCTAAGATTCTGTATTGCTAACAAACTCTGATGTGATCTGAGGCTGTGGATACTCCAACCACACTTAGGATAGTAAAGTGTGGAGCAGTGGTTCTCAACTTTAACAAGCATAAAAGTCATTGCAAACCTTGTGAAATACATCCTCTCATACTCTACCACCAGATTCTGAGTCATTGGTTCTGATGTGAGAGTCAACATTTTCTATGTCTAAGTAGCTCCCAGGTGATGGTGACGCTGTCAGTTCTTAGACCACACTTTTTTCTATACATTTTTGATTGTCACACTGTGGCAGATGGGGAGAGAGGGGTACAGAGGGCGTGCTACTAACATCTAGCAGGTAGAAGCCAGGGATACAGCTAAACATCCTATAATGCACAGATGGGACAGCGCCCACAACAAACTGTCTAGCCTAAAAGGTCAAACTGTCAGGGTTGAGAAACCCTGATCTGGAGGGTGGCTGTTAACAACACTCAGTTGCTCCTCCCTAGCTATCCATCCTGATTTTGTAATTCCTGTGAAAAAGAATAGAATTGTCCCAGCGTAGGCATCCACCCTTGCATCAATCAACTGTGCCAAAAGGCAAGACCTTGGAGTACAAACAAGACCACTGGAGACTCAGTCCTTAGAGAGAAGCAATAGAAGGCAGACAATGAGCTGTTCTGAAAGTCAAGAGAAGGAGGGTAAGGTACAACTTTAGCCAAGACAATCGTGCTCACCAGAGCATGGTGGCAGTGGGTAATAGGCATCTTTCTGAGGAATGATGAATGATTGAGTCTTCATACACACAGCAGTCACTGGAGCTGCTGCTGTAGCCTAAACAGCTGGGAGCCTCATTCCAGGCTCCTGAAGCCCAAGGTAGCTGCAAAGAGATCCCAGTATTTCTTTACTTTCCATGTGTCCTTGAAATAGATCTCCATCCCTCAGGTACAGAGCCTATTTCTTTTCCTTGCAAACTGAAACATGTACACACACACAGGCACATGCATATGGGTGTGTGCGTGTATACACACATACACACAGAGTGTTCAATATTAATTTGGTTTGAACTTTTAATCTATCCCCCATGAGAAACTGATGAAACACACAAGCATTTGAGGGATGAAGGAAATGATCTTGCCCTCGTGTTTACTTTCACTTTGGTTGTTCAGTTCTGTCTCAGATACTAACTTCTTTATTCTATCAGAGTTTGACCTGGCATTATTACTTTCTTGAATGGGAGTAATAATGGCTACCCACTACTGAGTACTCATTTAAGCTCTACATATACATATACATACATGCATATACAATACATGAATATATATGCATATTTTAATACTCATAACTTTCTTATGAGGTAGTAGTATTATTATCAATGAGGAAAATTTTCCATAGAGTGGTTATATAACCTGTCTAACATCATGTATTTCCCAAGCAGGAGAACTGGAATGTAAACCCAGGTCTGTAAAACACCAAAATCTTTTTCTTATCCAACTATCTTCTTTTGTCTCCCACTCTGGACTTTTCCCTACTTCCCAATCCCAAGCATGAGACATAATACAGCCCAACATCCTCGGTAGCTAAAACGGGTGAATAAAATCTCACAGGGCTGTTATGAAAAACAAATTTAAACCAAAAATAATAATCAAGGTTGGTTAACACTTATAGTACTTACTGCTTATTGAAGACCATCTGAATACTTACCTGAGATATATAACACCAGTTAATAATAATAGATTTTCATGTCAATCAAGAAAGGTATATACCACATGAATGACTTCAGGCCAGATGGTGAAGTAAACTTTGGATGAGAGAACCCCCATTGGAACCATTTCCTCCACAAAGTTGCTACATATAAGCCTGTTACTGCAAGTCACTCCCTACAGATCACCCAGAAACATGCTGTCAGATCAGCCCAGCTGGAATGAACCCTGGGTGTCAAAGAACATAATAGGAATTTCCCAATGCTTTGTGGATTTCAGACCCAGTCCTTCACTAGCTGTTACAACAAAGGGTAAATGAGTGGAGCATGCATGTGCCATGCCAGCTCCTCAGAAGGTTGTGTCTCACTTAGATCATCAGAGCCATCGGCCAGATGTCCTGCCATCCCTTATGCTTTGCACAATGCCAAGTATTCTGCAGATGGCTCCCCAAGTACTAAATAATAACGGTGCCTAGCTTTCAAGGGCTGTTTGTGGTACAGTCATTCTTTATACTCATTCTATTAACTGCTGTTGTCTTCACTCTTGGTGCGAAACAGTATTACGAGTGACAAGATGGACACCTGGTTAAAAGACATCTTCAGAAATACAACTCATTGCTCCCAATCATTTCAAACTGCTACAGCATTTGACTGGAGCAAAGCATAAAAAATGTTAGTGGCTTGTCCTTTATGCTAGTTGCAAAATTTACAACCACCCCTCCACCTGCATCTTCTCTGAGATCCTATCTGCCTTTGAGGGCTAACATGACATAATTCTACTCCACTGTATAATGTAATTGTGAAGAGGAATTTTCTGCTTGGAAGAGACTGTCTCATTTCAATATGCTGTGACATCTTTTGGAAACCAATATCCTCTATAATGGGGAATGGCTGAAGATCAAGGGCAATCATTTCTGTGATTTATGAGCAGTGCAAGCAGATGGTTTTTTGAATATTTGGCTTTTTCCCAAAAACCTCATGCAAGCTAAGCTGTTGTATCTTATTGCATGAAAATCTTCTGATTCCAGGTAAGGGGATGGGCTGACTCAGAATCTGACTTTGTACTTGAAAATCGGGACATGCTGCCAACCTGAAGAAAGCCAAGGAACTTTTTTTTTTTTAATTTCTCCTACAGCTAGCAGCACTCATAACCATAGACCACGCTGTAAGCCAAAATAGAGAAAGCCAGATACCTGGTCTGGAAGGTGAAGATGTCTCACTTTGCTATGGTTGTTAGATGATCAATTTTCTCCCCTCAAGACCTGTGTGAATCACAGGGAACACTATTAGTCTGGCAAGAATTAATTACAGCCCTGATAAAGGTGACCTTCCAAACAAAAGCGAAAAGGCAAACTAGTCTTTTGTGGTGAAGCACCTGAGAAGTTAGCAGAGTTGACTAGGAGTCTAAACAGGACCTTGAAAAATACTATCTAATTCAAGAGGAGTATGTTGGGCTCTTTTTAAGTGGGAGGCAGGTCATGATAGGAAATTTTAATTCTCTATATTATTCAATATTTTGAAATTTGAAGGCTTTAATTTCATTTGGTTGATTTTTTTCACAGGTAAAAAGAATGGGAATTTTTTGAGGACTAAGGAATGATAGTGGATAAAAATATACCATTTCATCTCAACATCAGAAGACTTGGGGATATTGCACATAGAAGTGAAGGCAGCCAGTCAGAGTGACTTGAAACAGGAACTGTGAAAAGTGACTTCCTCTACAGTCAATATGCTCCACAATGTGTCATTAGCTTGGGATATTATTTGTTGCTCTTTCTTTTCTGGAAGGAAGTGAGTAAATCAGAGACTTTAATGATCCTACATTCTTTCCTGTAGCAATTAAACCCCTCCCTCTCCTTCTGTTTCTCAGGCCCAGCAGTATAACAACCTTCCCCTATTTAAATCTGTGTGTTCATGAAAGGTTCTATGGCAAACCTCCGTCTCTGACAGATTTCCCCCTAGAAGGTGCCAAACATTCCAGAAATGAACGATGAGGCCTCTAGCACACCCACCGGTAAAACTGAGACCACACTTGGCTCAGCTCACCTCTTTGCCCTGGAAACAGGCACTTGCACTGTTCTATCCATTTTCACAGCTTCCCAGGGCAGACGGTGGAGTCCTCCTCAAGGATCTTGAGGTTCGTGAGTTCAAGCCCCACATCAGGCCCTGTGGTGACAGCTCAGAACCTGCTTAGGATTCTCTCTCTCTCTGTCTCTCTCTCTCTCTCTCTCTCAGGTTAAATAAACTTTTTTTGTTTTAAAGAAGAATGCAGACAGGGCGCCTGGGTGGCTCAGTCGGTTAAGCGTCCAACTTTGGCTCAGGTCATGATCTCATGATTCGTGGGTTCAAGCCCCACATCAGGCTCTGTGCTGACAGCTCCAAGCCTGGAGTCTGTCTTCAGATTCTGTGTCTCCCTCTTTCTCTGACCCTCCCCTGCTCATTCTGTCTCCCTCTCTCTCTCTGTCCCTGTCCCTTTCTGGCAAGGACAGAAGTCTAGAATCTCCACTCAACCTTTGTTGTCAGAGGTAAGGGAGAGCAAATTTATATGGTATTTTATTTTTAAGTTTGACTTCCAATGATCATTGCTAGTATATAGAAATACAATAGATTTTTCTATGCCTATCTCATATCTCATATCTACTGAACTCACTTATTAGTTCTATGAGTTTTTATGTAGATTGAGATTTCTTTGTAGATAATTATGTCTTCTGAAAACAGAAACAGGCTTTTTCTTCCATTCTAATCCATGTACATTTTAGTTCCTTTTCTTGCCTTATTGCCTTAGCTAGAACTTCTAGCACTATGCTGAATAAAATTGTTGAGAGTAGATATCTCTTACCTTCTTCCCAATATTAGAGGAGGGCATTCAGTCTTTCACAATTAACTAAAATATTACCTGTAGGATTATGTGATCTTTATCAAATTTAAGCAGCTCCATTCTATTCCTACTTCTGCTGAAAGTCTTTGTGGTAAATATGTATTGAATAATGTAAAATGTTTTTTGACATAATAGATAGTAAATTATGACAAATGCTTTTTCAGCATTGTTTGTGATAGACATGCAATTTCTTTTCTCTATTATGTTAATATGGTGGATTACATTGGTTGATTTTAAAATATTAAACCACCCTTGCACTGCTGGAATAAACCCCACTTATTTATGATGCATAATTCTTTTTATATTTAGCTGAATTCTACTTGCTAATATTTTGCTAAGAATCTTGCCTCTAAATTCATGAAGCATATTGGTCTATAGTTCTTTTTTTTGTGCTATCTTTGACTAATTTTTTAAGTTTACTTATTTATTTTTAAGAGTGGGAGTTAGGGGAGGAGAGAGGAGAGGGAGAATCCCAAGCAGTCTCCACACTGTCAGCACAGAGCCCAACTCAGGACTCATGAAACGTGAGATCATGTCCTGAGCCAAAACCAAAAGTCAAATGCTTAACTGACTGAGCCACCCCTTACCTAATTTTTTTTTTTTTTTTTGGTATCAGGGTAATACTAGTATCATAAAATGAACTGGAATATACTTCCTGGTTGTCTCATTTCTGGAAGAGATCGTCTTTGAATGTTGATAGAATTCTCCAGGATAACCATCTAGACTTAGAGATTTCTGTCTGGGGAGTTTTAAAATAATAAATTCAATTTCTTTAATAGGTACAGAGCTATTCAAATTATCTATTTTGTACTGGGTGAATTGTGGTAATTTTTTTTGAGGAATTTTTATACAAATTTATGTGTATAAAATTGTTCATTGTGGTCTCAACTGACAGCATGGGAAATATGAGTGTCCTTCTTAACCTGGGCAGTGATGAGGCCCTTGGCTCCCTTCTAGATGTCCTCTGACACTACTCCAGGAGGAGGAATAGAAGTGCTTCATTACTGGGTGGGGTTGGAAGCCCACAATTTCTGTGTGGTATCCACTGACACAGCAGAGTGTGTGAAGCCTCCTTACTGCCCAACAGATATGGAAGTTTTGGGTCATTATTCAGCTTTCTCTGACACCACTCTGACCAAAAGGATGAAACACCCTGTCACATGATGGCAAAGACAGAAGTCTAGGATCCCCACTCAACCTTTGTTGTCAGAGGTAAGGGAGAGGTCAAAGAGTTTCTGAGGTTTTTGCTATAAGGGTGCTTATTGTCTAAAAGCTTTCAGTCTTTCTAGGCTTCCCCTTAGCTTTTGGTGGGATTTTTAAATCTGTATCCATTGGTTTTTCTGGGCTGCTGGCTTCTTTAGCTCCAAATCTGGGATGTATGAGGCAGAGAGAAAATCCAGAGAATTTAGCACTGTGTCATTTGTTGGGTCCCAAGATGCTCAGTTAGTCTGACTTCTCTCCTCCCTTCAAAGTCTTCTTATGCTTGTTTTATAGATAATGTTCAGGGAGTTTGTACTTAGAGAGAAGATAAAGAAAAGCATGTCTACTTCATCCTTTCAGGAACAGAAAGGATGAAAAAGATTTATTTTCTTTAAAAATAAAATTATTTTTAAAATCTTGTCCAGTTCAAGTGTATCTTAGGATAATCTTTTTTCATCATATATACTAAATAAAAAGTCTCTCTATATACATGATTGATACCATGACTAAACAGGAAATTCAGAGTTAGTTCTCAAATTTTTACTTACTTTAAAATTCTATAGACATTACCCCACTGACATCTGATGTTTATTGTTATGCTGGATTAAGACCAGCCAGTCAGTTCTCACTACTTTTTCTTTGTTAAAGATTCTTAATTTACTATTAAAATACAAAAATTTCACCAGAATATGTATAAGTGTTTTTCTTTCACCCATTTTTATGTGCTGCTGCAGGATGTTCATCTCAAGAAGATTTTACACCATTATTTCCTAATGCTTGCTCTGTTCAATTTTTTTTTCTCTTCTCTTAGAAGACCAATTTTCTGTAGGTTGAACTTCTGTTCTTTGCCCTATACACCTGTCCTCTTCTTTCTTGTTAATATCTTCTCTTTTTTTCTTATCTTCTGGATTCTAGGAAATTGTTGAAAGAAGTCTTTCAAGTCACCGTTACTTCTCTTAAGAGATGATTTTTATCTGTATTCTAACATATACTTTAATTTCCTCATTACATTTTAAATTTCTTTCCAATTTAAACGTTTCTTGACAGTTCTCTTCATACTTACAACTGTGTAGAAACTCCTTTCCACTTTTTTTTATGTCTTCTTTCTTCTCTCATTTTCAGAGATTCTGTGCCTTCTGAAAGTTAATTGAGTGCACAATTAAGATGTGATTTTGTTCCCTCAAGTAAATCTTCTCTGGTTGAATAAGTAAAATGAGAAAAAGTAATCAAACATGACAAAAATGTATGTAATTAAAAGTGAATCTCTCATCCTAAATATTTACTCCTTTCCTAAAATCAAAAATTGTTAATAATTTTTCATTTCCTTCCAGAAATAATTTAGGTATACAAGAGCATATAAATGTATATTTATGTTTTCTGGGCTTTTTTTTTTTAAAGTTTATTTATTTATAGAGACAGATCAAGGGAAGGGCAGAGAGACAGGGAGAGAGAGAATTCCAAACAGGCTCTGCACTCTCAGCACAGAGCCTGAACTCAGGACTCAAGCTCATGAGCCATGAGATCATGACCTGAGTCAAAATCTAGAGTCGGACATTTAACCAACTGAGCCACCCAGATGCCCCTATGTTTGCTGGTTTTAATACAACTGGGAGCATTTTATGCTAGCCTTGCTTTTTTCACTTAATACATCTTGAAGATCATTTCATATTATCATATAGTAGTCTACCTCATTCTACTAACATATAAGAGATAATACTGTTCTCAAAGTAGTGCACAAATACCATTTGAACAAACACTATAGCATGTTTATAAACACTTCATATACATCACAGAATGGCTATCACATCCATTCATTGAAATAACATTGTTCTCAAAAATTCAACATTATTCTCAAAGTAGTGAGCAAGTCCCCTGAATGAATCCACCATAATTCATTTATCCACATCACCATGATGGACACTTAAGTTACCACAGTATTTAACCATAGAAAGTGTTCTTGAAAAGCATGGTCTTCCCTTGATTGTTGAGTTATGTTTTGGGGGAAAATTACAAATATTTATTGCTTTTTTCTCTTTTTTTCCTTCTAATTCATTTTTTCTAGTTTGTATATCCTTAAATAATCAGAGATCTTTAAACTTGGTGCTTGCCTAGCAATAAAGTGACTTAATTTTCCTTTCCTCCCACCCCATCTACATTTTTTCTGTGTCCTCCTTCCATACATAAAAAGAAGGTGCTGACTTATCTTACAGACCCTTTCAAGAATGTTTGAAGGAAAACAAACCACTATGTTAGTTTTTATCTGTGGGAGGTTGAATTAAAGGAGATTTTCAGTTTTATCTTTAAACCATTTTGTTTTATTTTAATCCTTTATACTGAAAAAACATTAATGTTATAAGAAGAAAGAATAATGCAATAAAAATTTAAAATACAGCATTCTCCCCAGTTCAACAATCCAAAATATGGAAATAGGGGCCAATGAAGATGAAAAGTGTCCCAGAATAGGAATTTTATCTCTATTTCATTTTTCAAAGTTTACTGAAGCCATTACACTGGTGGCAAGCTTTCTGTTGATCTTGGCCCTTATAATGGGAATAATGGATGCTCTTTAAGGCCAACCCCCAAAATGCTTCCCCCTTCTTTACTGCTAACAAAACCTCAATTTTATTTAGATTGAAAACAAAGCACAAAGGATTAAAACAAATGAAAGTTTAATGAAAAGACTGTTTAGAGCCATTTGGGCAGGGTCCAAGGATCAGCAGCAGCAGAAAAGTAAAATCCTACTCTAGGCCTGAAGAAAAAAAAGGACAAGAGGTTATTGAATCCAAGGGAGAGCACGAGCTGTGGGAGAAGGCCTCCTGGAAGTATCTGTGGCTTTTAGTATACAGAGAATGGCAATACCAAAACCAAAAGAGAGCTGGAGCCTTAGAAGCAGCATTACCCAATAGGATTTGCATCCAGTGGCAGTACACGGAGGGAGAAAGCAGGGGAAATAAATACCCCAACCATTCTCTTCTCCTGCTTTCAGGTATCTGGTCATGTCTCCTAGTACCAAGACTCAATGAGAAGCCAAATTGGCAAGGGAGCTCAGATGATCTAGGCCACAGAGATCAGCCCCCTGAGGTACAGAGCAGCTTAAGAAGGGCAGTGAGACTTACATCTTTTATGTCCTGTCTCACGGTCCCCTGGCCCACCATTTTGTTCTGGCCATTTCTATGTCAACCAGCTGCAGCAATAGCCCCTGGACTTAGCTATCTCCTATTCCTCAGGAACCTTTTGCCTTCACTGGGTGAGACCCTTACATGAGATTAGCCTGCCTATCCATGCTGCAGAATGCTCCAAGTGTACATAAAAGGAAGCTAGTGGATGCTGGGGCAACCTGTGACGAGTCAGGATTTGAAGACAGTCAGTAAATATATCTTCTTCCATGCCTTTTTAAAAAAATTTTTTCATGTCTTTATTTTATTTTGAGAGACAGAGACAGAGAGTGAGCAGGGGAGGGGCAGAGAGAAAGGGAGACACAGAATCTGAAGCAGGCTCCAGGCTCTGAGCTGTCAGCACAGAGCCCGACATGGAGATTGAAGCCACGGACTGTGAGATCATGACCTGAGTCGAAGTTGGACACTTAACCGACTGAGACACCCAGGCGCCCCTCTTCTTCCATGTCTTGAACAAACCATTCTGGGAATGGAAGTACAGAGTTCTTCAGAGAATGTTTAGCTAGATTGAGCCCCAGTTGTCCATAACAATAACTAATGCTCAACTTCAATAATTCCATTCTTGGATTAGCTTTACCTCCTTCTATGTGTTACTAATCTTAGTCCCCAGTTAGTGGTCCCCAACATCAAATCCCAAAATAACTACCTTCATGTATTCCTTTTCTCAAGTTCTGCTTTTGGAAGAACTCGAGATAAAATAGATGGAGAATGGGTAGTTCTGGAGGAGCTAAAGGAGAATAAGCAGTTTGGGTGTCAATCCTTCTCCCAAGTGATGCAGGGGTAAGGGAGCCTATTCCAAAATGCAGGCATCAGTTCTGATTGGTCTACAGTAATGTTTTAATTTTTTTAATGTTTACTTTTTAATTTTGAGAGAGAGAGACAGAGCATGAGCAGGGGAGGGGCAGAGAGAGAGGGAGACACAGAATCGGAAATAGGCTCCAGGCTCTGAGCTGTCAGCATAGAGCCTGGCGTGGAGCTTGAACTCACAAACCCTGAGGTCAATGACCTGAGCCAAAGTCAGACAATTAACTGACTGAGCCACCCAGGTGCCCCTACAGTAATGTTTTAGAAAGTGATGAGTGACCTGCTTGAGTCAATGATAAAAGAGGAGTATGTTTTTCTACTTTATAATGTAACAAACTGTAGTTCTAAACAAGGGTAGTTCTAAACAGGCCACCTAAAATGTGAAGCTGCTGCAAAACACACAATGTTTCCATTTGGTTCAAAATCTAACTCTGCTGGTTTGGGTAAAAATATACTCTATCAGTCCAACAAGAGTTTATCATCTCCAAATTACTAGTGCCACAATTACAAATGAAAACTAGGGTTCGATAACTTGAAAAAGAGGAAAGACAAAGGGAAGCTTGCAGTTGCCACCAATGTCTAACCAGAGTCCAAGGGACGGGAAAGTCCTAGGTTATATTTTGTGTCAAATATGTGGTTTGATTCTCCCATAGTTTAGAAGATGTGCACACTCAATTCTGATTCTACAAGATAAAGTTAATGGTGTAACCAGGGGTTGGCAAACTTTTTTTTCTTTTTAATGTTTATTTACTTTTGGAAGAGAGAGAGGCAGAGTACGAGTGGGGGAGGAGCAGAGAGTGCAGGAGATGCAAAATCTGAAGCAGGCTCCAGGCTCTGCGCTGTCAGCACAGAGCCTGATTCAGGGTTCGAACTCATGGACCACGAGATCATGACCTGAGCTGAAGTTGAATGCTCAATTCACTGGACCACCCAGGTACTCTGGCAATTTTTTTTCTAGAAACAGCCAGATATAAATATTTTAGGCCATAGAGTCTCTACAAAAGCAGACAGGAAACACCTAAACAAATGGGTGTGGCCATACTCCACTGAAACTTTGATTTCCAAAAGAGGTGGTGGGCTTGATTTTGCCTGTGGGCTGTAGTTTGCTGACTCTGGTATTAACCAAGCAGCCCTTTGTTGCCACCTTACAAAGAATCCACCTGCACCTCAATTAATACTTTCTTCAAAATGTGATTTCATCAGTAGATAAAATATTAGACTATCCAGCAGCTGCCCTCCAAAAATTTTGTTTTCTCTTAAAGATACCAGTTTTCTAATATTTGTATTTCTAGGGAAAAAAAAGTCAGATCAGCAAAATATTGTCTAATGGATATTTTAATTTATTCATCTCACAAAACACTTTGTATCTCACTCTGAAACTTCTACTCCCCCAAAATGAAATTGAAAGCACAAATCTGAAAACCTATCATAAAAGTCCATCAATTTAAAAAACACTGAGTAAGAACTAAAGAAAAATACATTTCTTCAAATACAATCACATAACTAAACCAAAAAGTAGTCTCCTGGAGATAACCTTATGTTAAAAGATTTTCATGTTTTCTTGAGAGCCTTTCATGCTGAAATCTCTAAAAGCCCACTGGCTGCACACAGTGTCAAAATGCAACAGTGATTTAACAACCCCAGGCAAAATTATATAACAAAGCTAGGCTATGACGGAGTGTATTTCTTATCCAGTGGTAAGTAATCTACAATTGCACACATTAGAATTTGGTCAGGGAGCAGAAGCTAATTGCAATACCAGGCAGAGTGTACTCAAGGTTTAATTTACATCAAATAGAGAGGAGGCTTCCAGAACCAGGCGTTGAACCTCATGTTGGAATGCTATAGCTTTTCCTAAAGCAAAATAACACACTACCAACATCATTGTTCAGCAGCACCATGGGTATCTCTGTGGGACTTTTCTAACAAATTACTGACAAGAGTTGGCCCTATTTAATCCATAATCACGAATGCCGTCAGTGCCTATGGTTAGAGGACTATAAAGCCAAAGAATAGCACACACTCGGGTCTTGTTCAGACTAAATTACTACAGAAAAAGGGCCAACTACCAGAGTAACTGTGGCTGCATCTTTAGATAGTCTTTTCAAAATAGTTATTTTTTTATCCTGAGGATTTAATGAAAAAATAAGCAATTCTTTTGAAGTTAGGAATTTCTTGTTTTTTTCTGATTCGCAAATGTTTAACTTTCCCATTAAATGATGATTTTATTTATCCACACCCCCATTTTCTATCAAAGATTACAGACTTCTCTTTGGCATCTTCTTTAGATGTTCTTTAAACTGGATCATTTATCATAATAGATAATGATGTCCAGTGGGCTTATGACTACATAGTATACTTTGGACAGATTCCAGCAGATACATAAAGAACATAAAAACCACTAACCAAACACCCAAATACTGGCAAGCAAATAGCGACATGTGTGTTCAGGTGGGAGTATATGGGGCAAGATTCCTTCTGACTTATATTTCCTCACAAGGCCTTCCTGCATGGTGGGGTATGCAGAAAAGAAGGAAGCCAACATTGGGTGAGCTGGGAGATAGATAAAGCATGGCAGATGAAATAGGAAAAAAAAAAAAACTATTTAAAACATGCATGTGCTGCTGAAATTAATGGGATCTGGAATAAATTTGCATAAACAGAGAACAGGAGAAGTGATTTGATTATGAAAAGCTACAAGGGTCCTAACTGGGGTCACGTTAAGGCCTTGTTTAAGTAATCCATGCAACATTAGAGGTCAAAAGAAAGGTATCTTATTTGTCATTCACATACATTGGTTTCATCCTGATAACAACCCTGTGAGGTAGATATATTGTAATCAATTTCTTGAAAAGGAAGTACAAGAAATGTGAGTGACTCATACAAGCTCATTTGTCTGATAAAAGGTAGGATAAAAAATAAAAGCCAAACACAAAACAAAACAGAAACTCAGATCTTTTAGCTGTCGATCAGTGCTACTTCCACTCTACCACAGCACTCAGATAATGAAGGACAGAGAAGCAAGATGTCACAATCTATGCACTCCAGGACTCATGGGTAAAATAATTTTTAAGTCAGTCTGAAATGTTTTATTTCAGAAATCAGTATTTTCCTCAAGCCTTGCCAGTTATCGGCTATGTGGAGGACGTATTCAATGGCAATAACTCAGACTTCACTGGCTTGCCTCCTACCTTTGTTACACATACTCTCAGCTCTTTGCAAGCTCCTCCATGTGCATCCAGGAGTTTTGACAGTGTCTGAGGAGATATCACAAGCTGCCCTCTCACTCCCTCCAAGCCCTGCCTTTTCAGTGATGCCCATTCCCTTGAAACCGCCTGAGGGCAGTCCCTCTCTGGACCATTCCTATAGCCATTTCCATGACAACATGGATGTGTGATCAAATTGGCCTTACCAGCCCCTCAGCTTGACTAAACTTCAGACAGGCTGCTTCCTGACTCCAGCCCCCACCCCCACCTTCTATCTCCCTTTCTTAGAGCATTCCCTTTAGAAAACTTGGAATTATAAACTCTTTCCTGGCCCTTTGAGATGTAAATCTTCTCCCAGCCTCTTGCCAGTTTTACAACCCAGGAATGTCTTTCTCAAGGACTTGGGAACTATCCCTTTGAAATATAACCACCCCAAAAGACAGGGCACCTGTTTCCCTGTCTGTCAGAATGTAGGAGCCTGATCTTGATAAGTGCCAAATAGCAAACACAGATGGACTCACCACTATATAGACCAACCTCCCCACTAACATCCTCCAGTTACTTTCCAGGAGCTCACCCCAGTGTTTAAAAATTCTCCAATCTTTTGTCAGTGCAGTTTAGTTTCAGTCTTGCTCTCCTATTACGATGGTCTTGAATTACTCACTTGGCCTATTTAACTCCATCAGTGCAATTTCTCCAGAGCAAAAGTGTCACCACCAAAAACTCTCAGACCAGTAAAACCCCAGAGACTCCAAGAGATACAGCGTTAACACCTCTCTCCCTGACTCACACTTTGTAACTTATGGTGAAACCAAAGCACTATCAGGTTTCCCATATTTCATGGAGTCTTTTATGCAGAGTTCCTCTCTCTCTGGCTGCAGCTCCTTAGACTCAGGTAGGCACAGTCTGATAAGCAAATGCCATGCTGCTCTCTACATCTCAATTCCTAAATCAACTGCCCAAACAAAACAAACCACTTACTTCATAATCGCCATCCCCCATGCCGCCTCACTTTTTAAGATACAAATGAACTTCTCAGACTCACTCACCAGATGGCAATCATGCCCATTCATGTTTGAATTCTACTGTAGTCTAAAACTGAGATCTCTGTTTCACTCAGATGAGTAAAACAGTCGGTTGGAAGTGCTTAAAGATACAACGAATGAGGGGAAAAACTAAATATTCTCAATTTTTCTTTATCCTCTTTGCATTATTCGAAAGACATGGTTCAAATGATTATTCACAGAGTACATGTAAGCACTCATGGGCTTTCCATCACACACTCACTTCTCAATTAAACTTTAAATGCCTGCAAGTTTATAGCCATTTTACAAGAAAGAAAGAAAGAGAGAGGAGAGAGAGAGAGAGGAGAGAGAAAGAGGAAGGAAAGAAGGAAGGAAGGAAGGAAGGAAGGAAGGAAGGAAGGAAGGAAGGAAGGAAGGAGGGAAGGAAGGAAGGAGGGAAGGAAAGACAAAGGAAGGAAGAAAGAAAGAGAGAAAGAGGAATGAAGTAAGAAAGAGGAGAAAGAAATGAGAGAAATGGAGAGGAACGAAAAGGTAAAAGGAAAAAGAAGACTGGCAAGGTAGAAATCAAAGGAAGTCAATTTCAGTTCAGTATTAGAGAGGGCTAAAACAATTACAGCAATTCGACACTCAAATCAAATGCTGTATAAGAAGATAATTTTGTCCATGTGGGGAGTTAGGTAGAGGCTGGAGACAGTCATTCAGGATGCTATAGAGGAAATTCATGTATAACGTAGACCTCTGAACTTATCCAAGGACCCTTCCTACTCTGAGATGATACTATGTGATGGGATTACTATTTGTAAAATATTAATATGCTGGATCCTTTAATGACACTTTAATTTTTTATATATTAGCACCCCATGAATAAGATGGAAAATATCCCCCAAATATAAAGCATTTCCTTCTGAAATGAACACCTAATAACAGAAAGTTATTTTGGTCAACATATCAACTTCAGGTCCAGGAAGTAAAAGCATTGAGTGGTCCATTTAACTGGATATTATATAGGTGCTATTATCTTTATTCCTTGGCATCATGTGTGAATTGATATAGTTATTCCTCATGACAATCTCCATGCAATTAGGCATTGCTTACTCACGGCTGAATGATCTAAGTAAGCGCTACAGAGAGAGGCAAATATTTCCTTCTCTTTTCTACAAGTATTTCACAAGAGTATTTTCCAGAACTCTATGAGTTCTGGAACAGAGAGAGGCAAATAGTTCCTTCTCTTTTCTACAAGTATTTCACAAGAGTATTTTCCAGAACTCTATGCCAGACATAAAACTACCACAGAAGACAAAATCCATACTTTTCAATGGGCATTGTTAAGGTGGGGAGCAGGGAGCGGGCTCCAGACATGCATCCAGTATTGTCTTGGAGTTGATCTCCCTCACTCTCAGGTTGAGGAGTGAGCAGCTGGGCTCTAGCAATGCTGGAAATCAAGCCAATTAGCCTGACATCTTGGGCACTGGCCTAGATGAATTTCTGGAGGTCACCCAATCTTACTGGTATGGAAAATCACAGAACATTAACAGCAAGAAGCAACTACAGACTCTGAGATACCCTAGTCTTAGCTCTAGGATGTTCTAAGCTTGTGGGTAAGTCACCTAACCTTTTTGAACCTTAAGATCTCATACACATCTGCCAAAGGAAACATCACATATTCTCATTATCATCAAGTATTGTTGTAAAACAAAGATGAAAATGCCACATATATGTATGTATTGTTTAAGTGGCTATGATTTGGCGAGGAAAAGTGAAGAGCCACTCCCATGCTAATTTGGAAGGACCCAGACTGTATGATTTCTATGCGCCTGGTGCCAGAGTCACAGAGAGAAAAGGTAACAGGCTGCAGCAGCATTTATGGACAGGCTGTAGCAAGGTAGAATAGAACTGGAGATTATACTTTCTTGTCCTTCACCAATAATGTCACCTACTAACCAAGACTCTAAATATAGAATGCAAGGAATTCTACTTGGGCTGAACACAAACGTTTCCTCCTTATTCACAGCTTAGTATATATATATATTTTTAATATTTTTATTTATTTCTAGGAGAGAGAGAGCAAGCGTGAGCAGGGGAGGGTCAGAGAGAGAGGGAGTCACAGACTGAAACAGGCTCCAGGCTCGGAGCTGGCAGTCAGCACAGAGCCCGACGTGGGGCTCGAACCCACGAACCGCGAGATCATGACCTAAGCGAAAAGTCGGCCGCTTAACTGACTAAGCCACCCAGGCACCCCAGCTTAGTATATATTTAAAGCTTATAAATATATGGTTACCATGAAACTTATCCCCCAAATGATGCTGTTTTTTGTTAATAGAAAAAATTTTAATGATTTGTAAAAAGAGTTTATTATAAAGCTTTTTAGCTCTAGTGGGATAGAATGCTAAGAGTAATAGCGGGTTCTCCCCTTGGCTACATTGTTTCATTCTGCTCTAACTGCTATTATTTACATCTTTGATTTTGTTACCAAAGAGAGTAAAAGCCCATTATAGAAAAAAAGCATTTAAAGAATTTATTGGTATTGTGTGAAATGCTCTGCTTATCAAATCAACACAAATGGAGAGCAGACTTGTCTGTAATTGTCGGGATTCAGCGCCCTTGGAATTGTGTCAAGAAGAATATAAACAGGCAAACTTCCCGTCCTCTAAAAGCCCATATGTACCCCTGGCTCAGATAAGGGTCTCCGATTTTAAAACTTGCAGTAACTACTCAGAATCACAGTATTCAGATTCCAGTTAAAAGTAAAACATCTAACTACCCTTTTGTGCAAATATAATGCTATTTTTTCTAAAGGTAGGAGAAAATACTTTAATACCAAAAATGGAAATATTAACCATTCTCTTTCAAAATACAGCTCCAAAAGGGAACAATTCCGTTTCTTTTCTTTCTTTTTTTTCTCTAGTCACTGTCTTCCTTTTACTTTTACCAACAATATTTTAGGGAGGCTTCTCTTTATCAAATTTTACTTTGAAAAACCTGAGTTTAAATCCTGTTGGCATTCTGGGCTGCTCTAGTCAAAGCACAGAAAAATACGGGCAAAGCATACTGTTAAAGTCAATGTCTTGCCTTAGACACTAACCAGTTGCTAACAAAGATGCTTTATGAATCATGGATCAAGTGAATAGCGTTTAAAAAGCACTTGCAAAAAAAAAAAAAAAAGCACACACTTCCAGAAGTATCCATCTAATGCATTTTAGGGGAACCCAAAACATCTCACTTCTGAAACTATGGAAGTAAAATTTTTAAAAGGCTTGTATTTATCCAAATCTACACTTTCTTTTGTCCCTTCTTCTTTTAGGGTGCATTACTTATTTACAATGCATTCTCCCTATGAGAGTCTGTGAAAGACACCATCCTGTTTGCCCAACACACTTGTAAAGAATGATAAGCACATGAACATCCATTACGGAACATCTCCATAATAGAAGTAGAACAATTTTGGTAGCCAAGGGAATGGGAAGTGCACACATAGACACAAAGGCTAAAAACAATGATGAAGGTCATTTCCAAAGTTGTTCTAAGTGCATTTATTGTGAGAATAGTTGGTGAAGGTCTCTTGAATTTATTGTAGTATTAAGATCAGATACAGCTTTATTTGATATTTCCTCTTGGGTTTTTCCATTCCTTTTCCAAAATTTTTTATGACTGATATTTTCTTAAAAATGAAACTGGAGCTAAAAGGAATTTAAGAAAACATGTTAAGGGTGCCTGGGTGGCTCATTCAGTTTGCATCTGACTCTTGACTTCTGCTCAGGTCGTGATCTCCTGGTCATGAGATCGAGCCCCATGTTGGGCTCAGTGCTAAGCATGGAGCCTACTTGGGATTCTCTCTCTCTCTCTCTCTCTCTCTCTCTCTCTCTCTCTCCCTCTGCCCCTCTCCCCTGCTTGCACACTTTCTCTCTCTCTCTCTCTCTCAAAATAAGTAAATACACTTAAAAAAAGAAAAGAGGTTAAGTCACAGAAGAGATATTCTGTGCATAAATTACTAGCAGAGCTGTGAACAGGAGGAAATTTTATTCCTACCCAGTCCTGCTTAAGAGTAAGTGCTAACAGTCTTCCCTTTTATCTTGGCTTGCATCTTAAGCGTCGTGAAATCCACACTTTATTTCTGAGGCTATGAGTTTCTAACCATTAAAAAGGTCAGTTTCAAAGGAGGGAATTCAAATACTTCTTATAAAAGCCTTGGGCAAGTGTCAACGGAAAATCCTCTCTGTACCTCTACTCCAAAAATTAGTGAGGATTTTTCACACAGATTACACGAAACACATGGCATTGGTAAATGACATTCATTCAGCTTGTCTCCTTGTTTCCCCAGGGAGGGCTTTTGTCTCCCAAATCCCCTAATGTATTTCCCATCCAACTCTTCATTCTTCCACCCCTAACCCAATGAAATTCTTTCCCTGGGGAATTTCTATTTTTAAAAAGTATATGTTCCAGACTCCTTTGCAACTAAGTATAGCAGAACCAACTCTGGCCTATAATATTTTAATTTTTCCCCCTAATGTTTATCTAATTTTGAGAGAGAGAGAGAGAGAGAATGTGAGCAGCAGAGGGGCAGAGAAGGAGGAAGACCCAGAATCCAAAGCAAGCTTCAGCCTCTGAGTTGTCAGCACAGAGCCCAGCGCAGGGCTTGAACTCATGAACCAAGAGTCATGATCTGTGCCAACGTCGGATGCTTAACCAACTGAGCCACCCAGATGCCCCAGGCCTATAATACTTTAGCATACTTCTGAGAGTGTTTGCTTTTCCTTTTCTCCTGATTGTTTCCCTCCTCTTCTTTCTGCCTACCCAGGACACAGATGTGGGGCTGAAAGTGCAATATTGTGACCATGAAATCACCATGTAAATGAGAACCAGAGATACATGGAAAACAGAGCAAAAAGAGCCCTGATATCGTGGAACTGCCTTGCCAACCTTTTCTGGATTTCTTTCTAAATGAACACATTTGGTTAAGGCACTTTGGCTGGTTTCTGTTCCATGCAGCCAAACACAATTCCTAACTGATAACCCTAGTCATTGCTCATCTAGTGACTCCTAGAGGGAGTCTATGATGAGCTCATCATTGCTCCCAGAGAGAGAGGCAATTGGACTTGTCTCTGCTCTCTTTCCTATTTACTTTTATAGTCATTTTTATTAATTTATTTTAGCTTATTTTTTAGAGAAAGAGAGAGTGTGCATGTGCATGACTGGGGAGGAGGAGAGGGAGAGAAAGAGAATCTGCACTGACAGCATGAAGCCTCACTCGGGGCTCAATCTCACAATTCTGAGATCATGACCTGAGCTGAAATCAAGAGTTAGACACATAAACAACTGAGCCACCCAGGCACCCCTATTGTTATAGTCTTAATGCCTGTGGCCCTGTCTCTTTCAGAGTCTTTCCTTTTAATTCTCAAGAGACTGTTTTGCATCCAATTAAATTCAGCTTTTTATAAAACAAAATCTTTAGCTTTTGAAAATATTGATTTTGATGTGGATTTCAATAGCCTATTTTGGAAGTCAAAAACTGAACAGCCATTGATTCTCTCTGCTTTCCAATTGTAACAATCTTAACTCTCTTCAAGACAATGTGGAAATCTTTGACTACTGAAGGAATGATCATACACTTAGGAGTATGAACAGGAAAATACAAATTTTATTTATGATATTATATTAAGTAATCTTTGAAAAAAGAAAACAGGCTTACAAGTTTTTCTAAGCTCTTTTAAATGTCCAAGTTTTTCTTGTTATAGTCAATAAGCTGGTTTGTAGGTTTGTCCTTGAGAGCAATAGGAAGCTCAAGCTTAGCCCTTACTCCCAATGTACACATACTCCTCCAGTGCGTGAAAACTATCCTGTGGTGGGCACCAAACCAATCGAATACCAAACTTAGAAGACTTCTGGAAAACAACAGTAGGTTATCTCCTGTAAACCCTAGAAAGACTAAGGAAAGTTTGTGGTTCAGAATTTTGACAAAAAGAAAAATGTATAGAACACAGTGAAAGATACAGAACCTTGTTTCTCTGGAGAATTCAAGAGAGCTCATTAAATCTTATCAAATCAGATCCATAGACAGTGAATAATTCTACTGTGACTAGAGTGATAGCTTTCTAGAGACAAAAGAATAAAAAGAAGTAGGTGTCAAGAGTAGGTATCAGCATCTCAGAGAAGATGACTGACCTGGACATTCAAGCTCTCTAGGATGTCAGACCAAAGCCACTGATTGGCAAGTCATAAGAAGAATCAAGAATCACTAGGCACTGTGTTAGGGTAAAAACTAAAACCTAAGGGCCCTTCCTAATCCATGGCTTTCAGGATTAACAAAATTTCAACATCTGTCTTTTCAAATGAGAAGGAAAGATATCAACTCTTAATGCCTTTATTTCTCTTGAGGAGTAATTTTCCATGACATCCTTGGTGGAGAGTGAGACAATAACCTAAGAGATCACCTAATATCATAGGAGTTTCAGATACTTTGAGCAAGGGTTCAAACTTCTAGCACCAATCTTAAAGCACTCTGATCCCTAGGAAGAAACATAAAAATTTATGGCAAACAGGGGTTCTGGGTGGCTCAGTCAATTAAGCACTGGCCTCTTGATTTTGGCTCAGGTCATGATCTCACAGTTCGTGGTTTCGAACCTGCATTGGGCTCTGCAGGTGGCACCATGAAGCCTGCTTGGCACTCTCTCTTTCCCTCTGTCTCTGTACCTCCCCTACTCATGCTCTCTCTCAAAATAAACTTTTTAAAAAATATGGGAAACAAAATACCAGCATTTCAACTCCAATTTAAGTGTCTATGAACTTGAGAAATTACAATGGAATATCACCATACTGTTCATCTTCCAATAAGTGTATTACCTTGGACTGTGTTCTTCTATAACACTTCCCATAAAAGAAAATTTGGTTTCCTCTCAAGGGCAAAAACTGGACTTTACTTCCTCTGTATGCCAAACACAATGCTAGGAACCTACTGGACTCTTATTAAATATTTTTTTGTGGTTGTTTCCAAGATGCTCCATGTTTGAATAGAAAAATTTCCTTGCTAAAAAAGTCACAGTTAATCTGAGAATAAAATAACATGGGTCATTCTTATTATGGGCTCCTAGCCCTCTCCTTTTAACTTGGCAAAACATTTCCTATCTCTAATTACTATAATTCCTTTTTATAATAACTCTACTTATTCACAGTGGCTATGCCCTCTATGTTCTAGGAAAAGAAAAAGAAATATACCCATTATACTCCCTTTAACATTCCAAGCTTCTGCCTTCTCCCCAAACTCACTCTTCAAGAGGGGACTTTATTTAGAGCTCATCATTCTTGCCTCCTTTGTGACACAGGTGTGTGGTGTTATCTGTACCTGCTGACTCAAACTGCCTCTTCAGCCAACTGCAAATAAACTATTATGGGGGAAAATGAAATCTTATTTAAAAACTTATAAAATATATTAAAAATCTTATTATATTATTATATATATCCATAATATCCTATTATTTTATTTTATTATTACTAATTGGGGGAAAGGAAAGAGAAAAGCATTGGACAGAAAGAGAAGTATAAATAAAATGTCATCTCTGTGAAGGACTTAGTCAACACTACAGGATATTCCAAAGCTGGGATGACCTCTCAGAATTGTCCAAAGTTAGAACAAGGGAGCCAAGTCTTTATCAAACTCATTAACCAGTCATTGAATACAGGTTTCCATGGAAGGAGGCATGACTCTGGTGTACATGATTTTCTTCAACTGAATCAATCCCAAAAAGAGCCAACAGCTGAGAGTTACCTGTCAGCAACCGTGCTACAGTCAGTGGAATAAATTCTTCATATCTGGAGAAGAATCTAGGCAGCAAATCACAACTTCTACATGAACATCCAAGCTTTAACTAGGGAATCTCATTATATATTGTTTCTTTCTTAGGGTAATACTATGGTCAGTTCTTCTTCCCCTATTAGGTAACTTTACCTTTCTCTTCCTATAAATCTAACCTATCCTTTATGTCCAAATCTAATCCTGCAAATACCTCAACAAGTATAACACTGTAGTGTAGTATCTCTCTTGCTTCCTAAGTTTGTAATTTTCACAAAACATATTAGACAAAAAATATAAAAATATTTTAAAGATTCTAATACTCATAGTCACTTTATAGAGCTCTTAGAACAAAGTACACACTACAGAGATTTCTCATAGCACTTCTCCAAATTCTTGTCTAAATAATAGCTATTATCATTAGTAAAAAACATGAAAAAGTATATGGTAGCTATTAACTACCAGAAAATGCAAGTGTTAATATGGAAAGTATAGGTCATTAATATCTTAGAAAGTTGTTAAGAGAAATGAATAAAATTGAAGTAGCTTAAAGAACATAGTGTATACTAGAATATGCTATCCTAATAGCCTTGTCTAACACAATGCCAGAAAATAAATACTAATTTCAGAACTCCCTTATCTGAAGGTTCCTCAAAGTTTAGTCACTTTATTGGTAACATTTATGGTAATATGCTATTTCCATAATTCTTATAAAGAATATCACATAGGAACATCTGGGTGGCTCAAATTGTTGAGTGACCAACTGTAGATTTCAGCTCAGATCATGATCCAACGGTTGTGGGATCAAGCCATGCATAGGGCTCTGCATTAAGCATGGAGCCTGCTTAAGATTCTCTCCCACTCTCTCTGCCCTTCGCCCGCTCAGACAGGCATGCACATGCACTTTCTCTCACTCTCCCTCTCTCTAAAATAAAAAAAATTAAGGGACACCTGGGTGGCTCAGTCAATTAAGTGCCCGACTCTTGACTTCAGCTCAGGTCATGATATCAGATTTCATGAGCCCAAGCCCTATGCTAGGCACTGAGCTGGTGGTGTGGAGCCTATTTGGGATTCTCTATCTCTTTTCCTTTCTCTCTGCCCCTCTGCAGTTTGTGCTCTCTCTCTCTCTCTAAAAATAAATAAACATTTAAAAAAAATGTTTTAAAAATTAATTAAAAATAAGTTAAATTTTAAAAATTAAAATTTAAAAAATTTAAAAATATATAAGATCATGTATTTCTTAAGGAATATTTTAAAACACAGTTTAACCCATATTTCTAATTGTTTTTTAGGAGAATGGAACATTTATAAACCCTGGGTGTCACAACATCTTTAATACTATGGTGAGTTTTAGGACCCTTTCTTTCTATAAAACATCATTTAAACATGCTAGGATTAATATAGGATTATTCATTATTCTCAGTCTCAAGGACTTGGCAAAATAATAAATATGTTATATTAAATTTTTACCTGGGTAATTGGCCCATAATGTATTTCTATTAACTTTTTGTAATAAACATTTTTAGGGAGGTATAACATATACAGTACACAAATATTAAATTCAATCACTAACAAGATCAAGATCTAGAATATAAGACAAAATTAAAACGAGAAATAGACAAATTCACAGTCACAATTAATTTTGTCAATTTTTAAATATGTTTTAAAGCTATGCTATTAAATACATACTGGTCTAAGATTTGGGCTTCTTTTTAAATTGACCCTTTTTTCATTATGAAATATATTTTTATATCTTGTAGTATTTCTTATAGAAAAGTCTTCTTTGCCTGACATTATTATAGCCACATTAAATTTCTTTGTCCATATGATCTATCTTCGTACATCCCTTTCTTTTGTTTTAATGCTAAAAATATCTTGTAAAGAATCTTACAAAAGTTGGGAAGAGAAAGGAGGATGTTAGCCAGCCGACATCAAAGTCTGGGCTGAGGAAGGATAAAGTGCTGCCTGGAGAAACTGGTAGCTAGAGAAGTATGCAGAGATCAAGAGGAACAGAACCAGGAACCTAGGTCAGCCACATTTATGAGCACCACACACGTCAAAACTATTGGTCCCAATCATTCCTCCTTTTCAGGAAGGAAGAAGCAGGAGCTCACTCTTCAGACATGTTCTTGATGGTCTTATGATCTTTCATGACCTTCTCCCAATCTTTCATTGGCTTTCTCAATGACCTCATCCCTGGCAGTGCCATCGTCCAGGCAGCGTGGGGGCAACTCTGGAGCGTCTGGGGTTTGAACACGGAGTGTAAAAGTTCTGAACACCACTTCTCTTACAAAAAGTGTGTTGTGCTTTGTGCCTGTTGAATGTATATTTGGTTAGGTCCCCTTCGGAGCCTGAAGCAAGAAGCCAGAACAATAAAGTGTCTATTCTTCTTCTTTCAAATGCTGCCAATCAAAGATGTGAAAGGTTGTTGAGGCCCAAACTTCAAAGCTCCACAATAGCAGTCTCCTGTGTGCTTCATTGGGCTCTGATATTGGAAGGTATCCAGCGGTAGCTTGGTTGTGCTCTGGAAGATGGTCTTTTGCCACTTCTGGGGCATCTCTCAGAGTTCCTGCTGGCTGCCCAGGGCCAGCAAGGTCACTGAGGCCATTGGGGTTGCTGGGGTTGGCTATGGCTGTGACAGCGGAGGGGGCAGCATCATGACCAGTGCCAGCTCTGGCTGCATCTGCCCACACCCACCTCCTGGACCCACAGCACCGACTACCACTGGGCTCCTCTCCACCTGCCTGTCATGTGAGGTGCCGTGGGGTGAAGGTGACCACTGAGGGGCCCCTTGAAGACCCAGGATGCTTCTCTCATCCTTTTCTATCAACTCTTACCCTTTTCTTTTCAATCTATATCTTTATTTAAAATAGATCTCTTTATAAAGCATATACTCAGATTTGGTTTTTAATCTATTTGCTTTCTAGCGCTTGACCCATTTATATGTAGTAGCTTATGCTGTTGCATTTAACAACATCTCAATAATCATTTCTCTTTGCTCCATCTAGTTTTTGTTCCTGTTTTCATCTTTTCCTCCCTTCTTAAGAATTAATCAATTTTTAAATTTCCGTTTGTTTCTTCTTTTAGCTTGTTTGATTACATTTTTATTATTTTTAAGAAGTTTCCCTAGAGATTATAATATTCATCTTTGCCTCCACACAATCATCCTAACATTAGTACTTTCCTCACTTCCAAACAATGCACTAACTTGACAACAATTTAACTCCATTTACCTGCATTTTGGCATTTATGCCATTATAGGTATATATATTATATTTCCATTTTTATAAACCACAAAGATATTATGTTTTTTGTTTTAAACACCAATATCTTTTCACATTTACCCCATATTTACACTTTCCATTGCTCTTTATTTCTTCCTGCAATTTTATGCATCCATCTGGAATCACTATCTTTTACTGTGAAGAATTTCCTTTAGCATATCATATAGTCTGCCTCACCTGGCAACAAATACTCTCAGATTTTATCTGAGAACTTCTTTATATTATCTTTACTTTTTTATAATTTATTTTTAATGATGTTACATTTATATAGAAATTGCAAAGATAGTACTGTTTCTTTATAGCATTACCCAGATCCCCCCTACCATTACCATGTGACATAACCATGGCACATTTCAAAAGTAAAATACTAACACTACTACTAATTAAACTATATACTTTATTCATATTTCACCATATTTTCCACTAATATTCTTCTGTCCCAGGAAACAATCTGAGATAACGTACAATACCTAGCAGCTTTATTTTTCAAGAATATTTTTTACTGTGTATGAAATCCTGTATTGGTCATTATTTTCCTTTCAGCTCTTTAAAGATGTTATTCTACAATTTTATCCCACAGTTTCTACAAAAAAGTTAGCCATTACCCTTATTGCTGTTACTTTAAAGACAAGGTGTGTTTATTTTGCCTCTGGCTGATTTTATGCTTTTTATTATATGTTGGCTTTCACCTATTTAATATCATGTGCCTAGATATAGATTTCTTTGTATATGATTAGAGTTCACTGAAGTCTCTTGTACCTGTGTATTGATACCTTCTTTTAATTTTGAAAAATTCCCAGATGTTATCTCTAAAAATATTGCTTCTTCCTGATTCTCTCTCAACTTTCCTTCTGAAACTCCAACCATATATATGTTAGAATTTTCCCTGTGTCTTGTATCCTCTGATTTATTTTTTTCATTATTTTTCATCTCTTTGGTTTAAATAGTTTTTATTGATGTGTCTTCAGGTTCACTAACATTGTCTTCCACTAAGACACCAAATTATTCTTATTTTCAGATATTATATTTTTACTGCTAAGCATCAATTTTATTCTTTTTATATTTTCTAATCTTATGTTAAAACTCTCAGTCTTGAGAAAAGCAGAGTGGGACAGGAGGTGGACTATAATGAGCTGAGGGAATGTGGAGGGGTAACGAAAATTGTTCTAAAACTTGATTGTAGTCATAGTTGTATAACTATAAAATTACTAAAAAAATGTAATTGTACACTTACAATTATACCTCAATAAAGATGTCAAAAATGAAAAATATTTCATGTTTTTATTCATTTTTATCCATCTTTTCCTCTATTTCTTAATATATTTAAAATAATTATTTTAAAGCTTGGTTAGCTATATCCAATATGTGAATTAGCTGCGGGAATCTGCTTTTATTGCCTATTATTGTTCTTGCTTATTGGTCATACTACCCTACTTTGTCATGCTGTCATAATTTTTATTGTATGATTAACATTGTGCTAAAAAACCAAAAACCAAAAAACAGAAAACAAAACAAACAAAAAACTTGTAGCACTTGCTGATGATGTTACTTACCCAAAGGAAGGTTATTCTTTCCCCCTCTTTGGCAGATAAGTTGGAAAGTTGGATACCTAAATCCAAACAGGGATTTAACTTAGTCAGGCGTAGGTTTCAGTTTTAGTAAAATGCAGTCTACCATTACTTTAAAAGTGTTTCTTGGACCTGGATGTTCTGTCCTATTGCTGTAGACTCTGGCAGGTCTTTGTTTAGTCCTGAAAAACTACAGGAGATTCTATTCTATCTTGTATAGATTTTGGGCTTAGCTTTATAGTTTCCCACCTCACACTATTTCAAATACATATCAAATATAATGATGTGTTAAATATTCTGATGTGAAGACTGGCCATGCCAAGCCTCCTTCCTCCAGCTGGACTATGTCTGTACACATGAGGAAACTGCAAGGAATTTTACCTGTGTTTTCGAAGTCTTGACCGTGTCCTTAAGTTACGTTTCATGGGAAAAAGGAACTATAATTTTGAGTCCAATCTGATTTCAATCAATCATACTATCTTATACAATTGCCAAAAGAACCAAACTTGAAAAAAATAAAATGAAGATCCAAAATCAAAAAACGGTAGAATAGTAGTTACCAGGGGCTACAGACTGGAAAATAGAAGCAATGTTGCTTATCAGTATATACTAGTATCTAATACATATTAAAGTAATTATAGAGAACAAAACTATAGTATCAACACTGAGCTTGCTAAAAGACCAGATCTTAATTGTTCCTACCACTAGAAGAAATGATAATTATATGACACAACAGAGATGTTTAGCTAATGTTACAATGGCAATCTTACTGCAATATAAATGTATCAAATCAACACATCATACACCTTAAACTTAGCATAATGTTATATGTCAATTATATCTCAATTTTTAAAAATCCTGTTTTCCCCTCAGCACAAGATTACCCTCTGTTTAGACGAAGGTCCATCGACCTGTACCAAGTAAGCAAATGTCCCCAAAGAAGAAAATGACTGGCAATCATGAACTCATCTAGGAAAAGGCTCTTCCCTCTCTGGAATTTCAGTTCATCTATTCTCCTTACTGATATACACTCTAATATATTCTTAACATAATTTTGCAATTTATCATCTTTTTAAAATTTGTTATAGTGGAACTGTTGTCTTCTCATGCTCTATTACATCATACTTATAATAATAATTTTAATCTTATTATACTTAAATGAACAAACATGTTTAAGTATTTGAGATCCATGTTAAGAAACAGAATTGCAAATGGTCTCAAAAACAAGTCTTTT
Source organism: Hyaena hyaena (assembly GCF_003009895.1). Lineage (NCBI taxonomy): Eukaryota > Metazoa > Chordata > Mammalia > Carnivora > Hyaenidae > Hyaena > Hyaena hyaena. The sequence continues at coordinate 635,992 of NW_024081278.1, forward strand.
GCCTATAATGTTGAAAAAGTTCTGGAAATAGTAATGATACTCTAGATAATATAAAATCAGTGTGTTTACCCACCTAACCAGGTCTAAAGTGCCCAAGGTGTGGCCATTCTCCAAAACACAGCAGTTAGAAAGCAACAGATTCTTTTATCATGGCACTAATTGTGCACACCTATATATATAGGTTCATATATGGCTATAAGGCATGAAAAAAAGACAATAATCCAATTTTCACTGTATATGTCATGTTTGTATATGTCATTGGATCTTACTATCAACATACCATTATGTTGGGTTTTTGAACCATGGCCCTGTTACAGTACCATTTGCCAAAAACCAGACCAAGATAAATGACGTATATTCTAAGTATTCCTTAACAATTTATATCTGAAGCTTCAGAACATTTTCCTTTTATGTTTCCTTATATATTCCTTATATATCTACAGCTTTAAGAAAAGCACTAACAAAAAGTTCACTTGTAACACAACCTTACACCCCCATAGGTAAAATGTAGTTCAGTTCTATTAAAATAATTTTATATTTGAATATAAATTGTTTATAGTTTTAACACACTTAGATAGGTACTTTTTTTTCTTTTAGCATAATATAATAGATATTTCAAAAACAGAGCCAAAATTTTCATCATTTTTATAGTCAGCATATAAAACAGGTTGCATTCAATTCTCCATGGAGTGAAGTTTGGAAATGAGGCTGAATTATTTGCAGATGACAAATTTTAGACCCTAAAACATGCTTGGTACATTGAAGAAAATCCTGTTGGTTAAATCACTTGAGCCATCAAGTTTTTCTTAAAGTGTCTCGATATGCTTTTGACTGATACCATCTGTTATCTACTGAAAAAATTATTTTCCTGTGGAAGGTATTCATCAAATTATAGGTGACATATTTGTTTGAGAATATACTAGACCATCTGGCTCTATAAAAATGTGTTTCTAAAAAATACTGCCATCCTATCTCAGCTACACCATCCATATTTTTCAGAAGCTCTTTTTGTTACACTCCCAAAACAGAAACACATGATATTTTTGGCTCCTGACTAAAGAAACCAAGAAAAACATTTACAAAGAGATTTTTCTAAGCACCATGATATTTTACATCTATTCACTAAAAGAACAAGTAGGTGACCAGCAGAATGGAGTGTAGAGAAGAAAGGGAGAAGGCATGGTGGGCTCAATATTTCATATCCTGAATAGAAAGCCACTAAAACAAAGCCTTGACAAAACCCTCCCTGAATATATGAGCTTTGTAGAACACCAATTATATTATCCTATTTATAATCAGGAAAACTAAATTTTCTGTTTATAGATATACTCCCATTCCTATTAGCATTCTGCAGTTGCTACTTGGCAATGTAAAAAGTTATTTTCTTTCCCTAAGGGTGCTTTTTTTGTTTATTAAAGTAATAAATGAGAAACCTAAGAATATAATCTCACTTCTGATTTTCTATTTGATTTCAGTAAACTTGCTAAAGGCCAAATTTTCTCTAACTAAAAAAATGGGCCAGTTTCTCATCAAACAGAGTTTATCTAAATCAGACGAAAATTTCTTTTTAACATGGTGAACTAAAGCAATTGCTCGCAAACATTCATACTGTACATCTCACTGGTCTTCACAAGTGATGTTAAACCACTGTGAAAGAAAAGGGAAAGCTCAATATTCCTATTAAGGATATTCATAAATATGACCACATTTAAATGGTATTGTACTCATTTATTCATTTAAAACTATGTACTGAGCCTTTTCTATGTGGATAGCACTAGTGAGCACTGAGGATCTAATAACAAGAATAGTCATAGCCCCTGCCCATTGGGAGTTTAAAGTCCAGTAAGTGAAAGAGGCACTGTTTAAATAATCGATGACAAAAATGTAAAATTGCCTGTGTAAGGAAATTTTTGGAGGCATGGAGTACATTAGAGTGCATAATAGGGAACCAGGAATTAGAAAGGCCATGACAGGTGTCTGTGAGGAAGTAATATACGATTCGACATAAGAAATGTGAGTAGAAGGTAATTCAGTAAAGAGAGGAGTAAAGAGCATTGCAAAAGAAAAGCCAGTCCCATCCTTGACTTGGACAGCACCTTCAGTTCAATGTAATCCAGTTTGTATCTGGAATACGTATATCCCAGTTGACTGTCAGCTGACCTTTAACCAGATATTTGTTTCCTTCTCTGTCTGATACATCCATGATTACTGAACCATCCTTTTTTTCTTCTACAAATATCACTACACTACTGAAGTAAATCTCTGAGCTGCTTGCTAGAGATTTTTTCAAATTGTTGCAAAACTGTAATAAAATGTTAACACAAGCTCGTCATTGTCATCAAAAGTATTTATAACAGTCTTGGAGAACCCATTAAGATCAGCTTTTCTCAAAAGGACCCACCAAGAGTTAAAGGGATTAAGGAACAGAATAAGCAGGCCGGTGAGATCCTTTCTATTGCCTCAACCTTCTAGTATCTGAGATTTGACTGGAAGTTGCTATTGAGAGGTGAAAAATTGGGCTAATTTTCAGAATGTTCACATGCCAGATGGCTACTATATCCATTTTCTATTGCTACAATACCAAATTACCACAAATTAGTATCTTAAAACAACACCAATCTATTATCTCATGGTTCTTTAGGTGAGAAGTCCAGGTACTGTATAGCTTGGTTGTTTCCTCTGCTTAAGAGTCTCACAGGCTGAAATCAAGGTATCAGCTGAGCAGTGTTCCGTTCTAGAGGCTCTGGGGCTGAATCTTATGAACCCACTCAGGTTGTTAAACAAATTCAATTCATGTGGTTATAGCACTGAAATAACCTTTCCAGGTTATTAGTTAACCCCAATTAGTTAAATAAACTCTGCCCCTCCTTCCTCTTGTCATGTGTATCTCCTCCATCTTCAGACCAGCAACAATGCATCAGGCCCTTCTCATACTTCAAATTGTTCTGACTTTCCTTACAGCCTCATCTCTTCATCTGCAGCCAAAGGAAGTCTCTACTTTTACAGACTCAGACTCTATCACTCAGATAATCTAGGACAATGTCTCTTTTAGTGTCTGTAAACTTAATTATATCTGCAAGGTCCCTTTTGCCATAATATAACACATTCATAGATTTCAGGAATTAGGGTACTGGCATATTTGGAGGTCTATTACTCATCCATTTTAAAAGATGATTACTTTTGAGACATCCTGCCATCTGAGGTAAGAGTTTAGAAAGGTAATTTAGGTCTGTAGTTTGGGTCCTATCAGTGACCTCCTCCAGATCAAGAGCAAGTGATTGGCCGCATAGCAAATATCAGATTTCCTCAGACATGGGAACTAGATGTTGACTAAAATCAGGGTTTTAGTTGAGGAATTCTAAGGATATGTGATCCCATGATCATATATTGTCTTCTTCCTAGAGAGTTTGTTTTTGGACACATTTGTGTCTGACTTTTGGCTAGAATATTTTTTTCACTCAGGAGTCTCTATATGTTTGCCTACATATCTAGGAAGCTACTTGTAGGCCCTGGTGTTTATGGTCAGTGAAATTCTCTGAAAACCTTTTAGATATATAGCTGCCATTTGCTGGGAGCAGCTATTCTCAAACTTTTGGTCTTAGAATTCCTTTACACTCTTAAAAAGAATTGAGGATTCCAAACAGCTTTTTGTATAGGAGTTTCATCCATTGATTTTTAATACATTGTAAATAAAAACTAAGAAAAATTATAAATGTTTACTTATTATTTTACAAACTAATAAAACAATTTCATATTAGCATAAATAGCATATTTTATGAAAAAGAACTAACATCCATATATATATGAAATGTTTATTTCTTTTAGAGAGAGAGAAAGAGAGAGTGAGAGAGAGAGAGAGAGAGAGAGACCCACCATGAATGTGGAAGGGACAGAGGGAAAAGGAAAGAATCCCAAGCAGGCTCTACTCTGTCAGCATACAGTTAGATGTAGGGCTTGAACCCACAAACTGTGAGATCATGATCTGAGCCAAAATCAAGAGGTGGTTTTGCTCAACCAACTGAAACACCCAGGTGTGCCCCCAGAACAAAAATATATTGAATGAGAAGACTAGCATTGTTTTATTTTCTTACAAAACTCTTTATTGTTGGGTTTAGTAGAAGATAACCCATATTCTCATACCTGCATCTATGTTCAGCTATTGTAATATGTTATTTTAGTTTAAGTAATCAAGAAAATCCAGATTCATACAGATAAATAGTTGGAAAGGGGAGATTCTTTAATAACCTTTCAGATAATTGTGAATATTCTTTCACACTAAAACTCTGAGTGGTAACTTTTTAAAGGTTAGTTGGTATGTGGAACCTGATATCATATGAATGAACTTCTTAATGTCATTACATTCAAATCTATTTCTTTACTTTGCTTAAATTGATCTTTTTGACATATGATTTTGTAATATCATGCATTTGTCATTTGGACAATGTGGATTCACCAAATTATGCAGACCTTCCAAATGCTGACAAATTTCATTATAAAATAAAAACAAAAGAATAATTTTAATTGATATCATCACCAAACTTAAAAAAAGATTATTAAGCTATGAAGCTCTTAGTGGTAGATACAAGTTTTGTAAAATTCAAAAATCTTACTTTAAATCTCATCATTAGCAACAAATACTATCAAATATTTTTCTGTCTTCTTTTTCTTAAGGTATTATTTTTAAGTAATCCCTACACCCAACGCGGCACTCAAACTCACAATCCCTAGATAAGAGTTGCACGCTCCATTGACCAATCCAGCCAGGCACTCCTCAGATGTTGTCTTGTTTTTTCTTTAATTCTTTTAATGTTTTATTTATTGAGAGAGAGAGAGAGAGAGAGCATGAGCATCGGAGGGGCAGAGAGAGGGGGAGATCCAGAATCCGAAGCCGGCTCCAGGCTATCAGCACAGAGCCTGATGTGGGGCTCGAACTCATGAACAGTGAGATCAGGACCTGAGGCAAAGTCAAACACTCAACTGACTGAGCCATCCGGGCACCCCAGATGTTTTCTTGAAATGACACTTAATTCATTTCCAGAGAAATGTCTGCTAACTGCCCAAATCTGAATAACCTGAGTTTTTCTCTCAAGTAAAAATAATATTCCATGAAAAATGTTATTAGTTGCAGGGTTCATCATTTGTGTGATCATGGGGCTATCTAATTCAAAACAAAAAGGTCTTGGGGCGCCTGGGTGGCTTAGTCGGTTAAGCGTCCGACTTTCGCTTAGGTCATGATCTCGCGGTTCGTGGGTTCGAGCCCCGCGTCGGGCCCTGTGCTGACTGCCAGCTCGGAGCCTGGAGCCTGTTTCAGTCTGTGACTCCCTCTCTCTCTGACCCTCCCCTGCTCTCGCTGTCTCTCTCTCTCTCCTAGAAATAAAACAAAACAAAACAAAACAAAACAAAACAAAACAAAACAAAACACATTAAAACAAAAAGGTCTTCAGCCAAGGGAATTCAAGAGGACTTTTTATCTATGCATAATAGAGAAATGCTCTAAGATAATTAAGAACATGTAATTATTAGGGATCATTTGAATTTACAATGGTACATTAACTATTGCTAAGTAACAAACAATCCCAACATTCAAAAGATTTTTTTAAGTTTATTGTTCTTTATAATACTGTGGTTTAGACAAAAGTTTCTGCTGGTTTTGCCTGAGTTCACTCATGCAGCCAATTCAGTTGGAGGGTCACCTGTGCTAGAACATCCATGATGGCCTAATTCATGTGTCAGACAGTTGGTCCTTGTTCTCACTGGGAGCTTTGATTTTCCTCTAGGTAGCCTTTCATCCTCCAATAGGCTAGACTAGCTTTATTGCATGGTGATCTCAGAGCATAATTTCAAGAAGGCGAAAGTGGAAACTGCAGCATCCTATTAGTCAAAACAAGTCACAGAGCTTGATGAAAGGGCTTGCAAAGACTCTATGGCCATTTTTAATCTATCACAATGGCCACTGATGGTCTCTTTTAATATAACTACAACAAACCACCTTAGGGAAGCTTCAAATCAAATAGTGACAAAATTTCTTGAAGTCACTATCTGCCCTAGAACATGGAGGTAATGTGTTCTCAAAGACAAACCGAGTCTCAAGTGTGAAGTCCTCTTAAATTCTATTTGACTACTTTGTAAAGCAGTGCTCAGAGAATGATGGGGACATGGCAAAAGAGCACAAGGTTCCCAGTGTCAAAAGAAAGAACAATTTCAGTATCAAAATAAATAATAATAATAATGGATTATGTCTTATTAAATGAGTCCATGAGTCCATTAATTTATACCAACAAATAGAAGGAAAGAAGACTGTTCTTCCTTACAGTAGTTGGTCAAGTAATAAAGAAAGAATACTGGAATTAGACAAATTACCATTTAACCACCACTTAATAATTCCTTCAGGGAAATATCACCAATAGATACTAAAACTAGTGGGTGTATGTTTGATGAGAAAAAGTGATATTGACAAGGTCTTAAAGTAAATCCCCATGAAGACATTTCAGTTACAGAAAAGAGAAACCTGGCAAACATGACCTTGACCAAGTGATCAAAGTTAAGCTCACCACGAAAAGGAAAAACAGATGTCATGTGCCTCCTGATAATATGTCCTGAGAAGAACATAACATCACTTCTGTGATATTCTTGCCAAAACTGTAGAGTTCAAATTTAATCAAGATGAAAAACCTCAGATAATACTAAACTGAGAAAGATTTTACCAAAATAAATGAACTGCACTACTCAAAAGTATCAAGGAAATGAATGAAAAAGAATGATTTAGGAATTGTTGCAGACTCAAGAAAATTAAAAAGACACGACAGTTAAATGCAACATGTGTTCCTTGATTGGGTCCAGTAATGTCATATGTTTCCTAAAGGATATTAGTGAGACAATGAAATTTGAATGAGGTATTTTGGATTAGATAATAGTACTGCGTTGGTGTTAACTTCCTGATTTTGATAACTGTGCAATGGTTATATAAGAAAATGTATCCCTTAATAAGAAATATACACTGAAGTGTTTATGGTGCTTTAAAGTATTATAGGTATGCAGCTTATTCTTAAATGCTTCAAAAATTATAATACTTAGATGCATATTTATATATAAAATAACAAAGCAAGTATGATTAAGATGTTAACATTTGCAGCATCTATAGAAAGGGTAATTCATACAGAATTTTTTGTACAATCCTTATATCTTTTCCTGAAATAATTTTAAAATTTCCTGAAATAATTAAAAGATTAAATAAATAAATAAAATAAATTTTAAAATTACTCTTCCAAATAAAGAACCTAAATTATCTCTGTATAAACCAAAGTATAAAATTGTATACAAAACTCTGGAGAGCCAGTATCAAATTACTAACTCTGCTTCTGTTAGTTATTTTTAGAACATTCTGATATCACATATCCTAACATAAAGATAGGAACATTTTGATTGCTACTTTTTAAGGCTAAATTCTAAAATTCAAAGCTTAGTGAAAAGCAAAAGCTCAATTGCTAAACAACCACTTTGGATGAGATTGAAGTTGCATCAGAACGTTGCCAACAACAACAATAAGAATACTGCCAACATAACATCTTAGAAGACAATAAGAAATCTGCTAAAAATAAGGGCTGGAGAAATGTAAAAATCCCCAGTAAATGTCAAGCCCTTTTGATTCACCTCTATATTTGCAAAGAAATGAATGACTGAAAAAATGAAACCTAAAGAGAAACAATAACCTATACATTAATTGTGTTACAAGAAAGTTTTCCATGGTTGGTTCTAAAAATAATTATGTTCCGGCACCTGGATGGCTCAGTGGGTTAAATGTCAGACACTTAATTTAGGCTCAGGTCATGACTGATTTTGGCTTAGCTCATGATTTCATGGTTCATTTGTGAGTTCAAGCCCTGCCTTCGGCTCTACACTGACAGTGCAGAGCCTGCTTCTGATTGTCTTTCTCTCCCTCTCCTTCCCCCACAAAATAAATAAACATTTTTTTTAAACATAAAAATAATTATGTTCCCCTTAGCACAAAGGGAAAAAAAATCTCTGAAAAGAAAACCAGTGAATTATATTTAGTGGTTAGGATCCTGGTAGGGTACCTGTTGGACCTCAGCTGGGGTCACGATCTTCCAGTTCATGAGTTCAAGTCCTGCCTAGGGCTCTGTGCTGAGAGCTCAGAGCCTGGAGCCTACTTCAGATTCTGTGTTTCCCTCTCTCTCTCTGCCCCTCCCTCACTAGCTGTCCCTCTCTCTCCTCTCTCTCTCTCTCCAAAATAAATCAACATTAATGAAAATAATTTTAGTTAAAAAAAATAATCCTGGTGACTAAGACAAAAAAAATTAAAGTTAAAGTTACCAGGTCATCCTTAAGAAACATTTTTTAAAGTTTATTTATTTACTTTAAGAGGGAGAGCACATGTGTAAGTAGAAAAGAGAGAGAGAGGAAGGAAGAGAGAATCCCAACCAGGTTCTGCACTGTCAGCCCAGAGCCCAACATGGGGCTGGTGTTCATCTCACCAATCATGAGATCATGACCTGAGGTGAAATCAAGAGTCAGATGCTTAGCTGAATGAGCCACCCAAGCGCCCCAAGAAACATTTCTATATTGAGTTTTTATCATTATTCAAAGACATTTTTTAAAAATATGAGTGTTTTAATTATTAATAAATATTTTATGAATAAATATTTATATAAAATTACATTATTTAATACTCCTAATTATGGTACTACTTGTACAAATGAAATAATATTACATTGCAGGATAAAATGCAAGCAAGATTTTAGTTGATCCATGATTTTAATTTATTTTCTGACAGGGAGCCTAATTTATTGGCAACAACTTGCATTTGTTTCTAGATCAGATAAGTAATCACTAATTAAGGTTAGATTTTAAGATTGCAAAGATGTAAATACATATATAAAACCATGTTGAGTTAAAATAATGAACGTCTTAAACATTGTTGTTACAAACTTCAACCAATGCTAAAAATACCTGACTCCACAATTACCTTATTTGTATTATCTGAGTAAAATTTTAGGGATAAACATTTAAGACCAAGTAGATTTATTGTTCTTTAATGTCAACTTAAATTGTAATTCTAAAACCCTTAATTAACTTTAAGACTTCAGACTTAATTAACTTTAAGACCTAAGGCTTAGAAATGTTTAAGTAATTAAAATAAATAGAAACTTCTTACAACAGAGGATGTGATACTTGGCAAATAGGGACACTAGCAACAGTACAGTCACCACACAATATTTTTACCTATATACTCTTATTTGTTATTCTTAATATTTTTTAAGAGGATAAAACTAGTAGAGTGAAAATATCGTCTTAAAATATGCTTATAAGAATAATTATGTTTTAAAACTAATGATTGATGCTTAAGTAGTATCGTATTATTGTGTAATATACATACATATATTTAAAATAAAAACATTTGGAGGTAGTAAGAATAAATTTTAAAAGAAGCTACGTATAACACAGAAAAGTGGGCACTGGTGGCTCACAAAGAAAATTGATCTTGCAGTGTACAGCCTGTTTTAAATATAAGGCTGCACAAAAATATTTGTGTTTTCTTCATATTCTACCCACAGGTCAGGATTTTTGCTTAGATAGTGTATATGTGTACTATTAAAAAGGTTTATTGAATTTGACCTACTTTAGTGTATTTCATAACTATAAACAATTATAAGCAAACAAATAGGAAAATAAGGGATTTCTTGATTCTATAAAGCTAACATTCCTTTGGCAGTTATTATATATTGCTATTCTGGTTAATAACACAGCCAACTCCGCGGCTATTTCTTGTTCTTTGGAACTGTGATTTTATCCAATAACAATTTCATTGTTGATCCAGGATAAGGCCCTAAATTACAAATAATAAAACTGAACAGGAGTTTCTTACGATGAAATCATCTCTGGTACTCCCTTAAAGAACAGACTCCCTCTTCTGTAAGAAAATAGTGAGTTATGATAGACATGCTCCAAATTTTCTTAGTTACATGAGGACAAGAAGCCCAATCTAATTAATCTCATTCAGAGAAAGTGTTACTATTATGAATATAATTTAGTAACTACATAACTCCTTAGAATAGATGGAAGTAGACTTAAGTTCATGACTGTGGGGCTGACACAGTGACTCCCAACAAACTGAGTTTTTTAAAAAAAAATTGTTTTATTTATTTTTGAGAGAGAGAGACAGCATGAGCAGGGGAGGGTCAGAGAGAGAGGGAGATACAGAATCCGAAGACAGGCTCCAGGCTCTGAGCTGTCAGCACAGAGCCTGACGAAGCGGGGCTCAAACCCACAAACCGTGAGATCATGACCTGAGCCAAAGTCGGATGCTTAACCAACTGAGCCACCCAGTCACCCCTCAACAAACTGACTTCTAAGAAATGCTTTATTCCATTTAAAATTTTAATTTTAAATTACCTGGGTCCCAACCTCTGCTTCTGGTTAAAATGGAAACACAAGAACTGGATTTTCTTTCCTGCCTAAAAAAACAAAAGACATACAAAATACATGAATATATTTAAGACATTGGATGTTAGGCAATAAAAGACAATGATCCTTGAGAGATGGAAAATAAGTGAGATGAATCCCTTGATTGTCCCAACCAACTATTTTGAAAGAGTTTCCACAGAATTGAGATCCAATAAATTGAATACATTCAACAATTCAGAATTTCTTAAAAGCCACAAACTACCAAAGCTCACTCAAAAAGAAATCAATAACCTGGGTATCCCCCTATATATTAAGGAAATTAAATTTTTGGTTAAAAAACTTTCTGATAAAGAACACTCCAAGCCCAGGTGGCTTCACTGGTGAATTCTTCCAAATATCTAGAAAGAAATATCAATTATTCAGAAACTCTTCTAGAAAATTGAAAAAGAGTGAACAGTTCCTAATTTATTCTAAGAGAACATTACTGTGATATTAAAACTAGGCAAAGATATTATAAGAAGACCACAAATCACTATTTCTCAGGAACATAGATGCAAATATTCAAAAAATTTTTTAATGTTTTATTTATTTTTGGGAGAAAGAACATGAACAGGGGAGGGGGGAGGAACAAAAGATCAGAAGTGGGCTCCGTGCCAACAACACCAAGCCCTATGTGGGGCTCAAACACACAAACTGCGAAACTGGAGCACAGGGAGAAGCGACCTCGCCTGACACCAGCAGAGGGCTTGGCTAGTAGGAGATCAGTCTATCCCAGCCTGCTGGAGCAAGGACCCCATGTGTGGTCAACGGAACCCTGAGGCCCAGGAACCAGCTTAATTAGTGCCACCCATCAGACTGGTAAGTACCTGGGTTCATTTTGGCAGATCTGCCCCTAAGAGGCAGAAGGGGAGTCTGTTCACCCCCAGAGTTGCACCAGTAGTTCCACAAGGGATGAGGAACAAAGCTACAACTCTAAGGTGCTGAATGTAGGGCAGAGGGTTGGAGTCGTTATGTGAATGTGTGTGAATGAGACAGAGAAGGGAAAGGTTCCGACCTGACCAAGGGCTGAAACGAGAGTTGAGTCTTGATCCACAGTTCCATGATAACCTCATACAGCTTAAGAAGTGTCAGGCTTCCTCAGGAGTTTGATCTGGGTCAAGGATTGAAACAAGCTGCCAATGCCAAGAGGCGCCTGAAATATCTCCAAGAGGAGAGTGACCAGAAATGGATAAAGGGAGTGTGCATCCTCTCCAAACTAGTCCCCTTCCTTCCTCCTTTTTCCTCCTCCTATGTGGGTGAAAGTCATCTGTTAGGGGGAGGAAATGGGTGGAAAGCAGAGTAAACAGACTCCCCTAGAGTGTGTGTTGAGGAATTTCAAAAAGGGATATTCAGGAAATTATAGTGTGAAATTAACTCCTGAAAAGCTCCAGACATTCTGTGAAATTGATTGGCCATCCTTTGGGGTGGGCTGGCCCTTGGAGGGCTCACTTGATGGAACTAGTTGTTCAAGTGTTCAGGGTCATTGCGGGGGACCGAGGCCACCCTGACCAATTTCATTACATTGACTGCTGGCAAGAACTGCTAGCCTCCCTGAATGTGACAGACTCACCCAGACCGCCAGTGTTAACCCTGCATACGCCTCCTGGACTGTGACTAGAGAATCATGCCAGTGGAGGCAGCCTCTTCCTGCAGCAACACTGGGAAGCTTACAGATCCCACTGAGGGAAAGCAGGGGACCTGTCTATTATGATCAGGAAGGCCAGATCCAAGGAGGGTAGAATGTTTTTGTAACCACTCCTTTACCGCTATGGATCTCCTAAATTGGAAGCAACATATCCCCTCCTATACAGAGAAACCCCAGGCTATGATTGACCTAATGCAGTCCATAATTCAAACCCACAAACCTACTGGACAGATTTCCACCAACTTCTGACCCTCTTCGAAGAGGAGCATCACCAAATTACCCAGGCATCCCTAAAACCACGGCTGGGACGTTAGATCCCCAGGCCTATGCTGGGGCTCACTTCCCTGGGAAAGACCCTAAAAGGGACCCAAATGACTCCAGTATAAATGGAAGGTTTGCAAGGACTGAATGGTATCACGAAGCCCTTCTAAATGGCATGAGGAAGTTGGGGGGCAGGGAGGGAGGAGGGGGCGGGCAGGCCATAAATATAAGTAAAACATCAGAAGTGCTCCAGGGACCCGAGGAAAGCCCAAGCCAGTTTTATGAGTCACTATATGTGAGGCATTTTGTCTCTACACCCCTTTAGACCCAGAAGAATCTGCTAATCAGCAGGTGGTTAATTAGGCTTTTGTAGGTAAGGCCCAGGGGGACATTTGGCACAAGCTGCAAAAACTAGAGGATTTCACCAGCATGAATGTCAGTCGGTCACTAGAAATGGCAGCATAGGTGTTTATGACCAGGCGGCACGGAAGGAAGAACACCGAAAAAAGCAAAAACGGGCAGACTTGTTAGATTCTGCCTTAGTGGAGCAGTCAGAACACTCGTGGAAAGGTGCCCAGGGCTGAGGCCAGAAAGCGAACGACGGTGAAGAAGGTCTCTCCCCAGACCAGAATTAGGATGGAATGAGTGTGTTTCTGCTGTCAGGAGGGCCGCTGAAAAAATGAATGCCCTCAGGGAATGGACAATTCCCAGCAAGGCCCCAAACAGAAGGAGACCATGTAGTCCAGGGCTGGTCCCTACTGGCCCCACGGTTTCATGGGGCCCCCAAAGATGATTTTGTGGGGCTAGCTGACATGAAGGACTATGAGGAGGACTAGGACAGACCGGGCTCTCTTTTGTTGAGCCCCCAGGAGCCCATGATCTGAATGAATGTGGGGGATGACCCATTGACTTTATGGTAGATAATGGAGCAAAGCACTCAGTGGTGACCCGACCCATGGGCCCCATATCACAGAGACAGGCCACCATTGTGGGGGCCACAGGCAGTCAGACTTGCCATCCCTTCCTGCTGCCTCGGCGATGCAATTAGGTGGCCATGAAGTCATTCATGAATTCCTGTACCTCCCTGACTGCCCTGTGGCTTTAATGGGCCATGACTTATTGGAAAAGCTGCAGGCCCAGATAACTTTCAACTCTTGGGGAGAGGCTGCTCTGACCCCATGTAAACCAGAAGCAAAGATTATGACTCTCACGATTCCCCAAGAAGAGCAGCATCTCTACAGTGTCACCCCTCGCAAGCCACAGATCAGGATCCAAAAACACCTGGAGAGACTTTTAAAGTATGGGATCCTCCGGCCATGCCAGTCGCCTTGGAACACACCCCTCTTGCCTATCAAAAACCAGGTACAGACAACTACTGGCCAGTTCAGGATCTGTGAGCAGTAAACCCAGTAACTGTCACCATACACTCAGTAGTCCTGAACCCCTATTCACTTTTGAGGCTCATTTCTGCTGAAGCCACCTTCTTCACCTGTTTGGACTTTAAGGATGCTTTTTATGGCATCTGCCTGGCCCCCTAGAGCCAAGTAATCTTTGCCTTCCAATGAGAGGAAGTTAACTTGGACCAGGTTGCCTCAGGGGTTCAAAAACTCCCCAACCATTTTTGGCACTGTATTAGCCTCTGACTTAACAGCCTTCCCAGTGGATCAATATAACCGTGTCCTGCTTCAGTACATAGATGACTTAATGCTGGCTGAAAGGTCCCCAGAGGGGTGCATGGAAAGGATTCAGAAGCTCCTTATCCTTCTATGGAAAACTAGTTACAAAGTCTTGAGGAAAAAGTTCCAAATCTGTCAGGAATAGGTTAAATATCTTGGGTTCCATCTGTCCCAAGGACAACTTCGCCCAGAGAGAAAGCAGGACATTCGCTTGATCCCAACCCAAATGCCAGTTCTGGAGTTTCTCAGGGCTGCAGGTTTCTATAGAATCTGATACCTAACTTTTCAGTACTGGCAAAACCCCTCAATGAGACTACAAAGGGGGGAGAGAGGGAACCCCTGATAAGTACAGCAAAAGGAGGAAATAAAACAGTTCTTTACTAATGTGCCTGGTTTAGGGCTCCCAGATATGACCAAGCCTTTTTTTCTGTATGTCCACGAGCACATTGGTATTGCAGTGGGAGTCCTAACTCAGATGTTGGGGTCATGGCATCATGCCGTGGCATATCTCTCCAAGCAACCTGACTCCTCATCCCAAGGCTGGCCCTCCTGCCTACAGGCACTGGAAGCCAGGGCCTTCTTAGTGTTTGAGGCTGACAAGTTAACTATGGGACAAGAATTGACAGTTTGAGCATCACATTCAGTATTGACATTAATGGAATACATGGACAACACTGGCTAACCAACACCAGGATGGTCAGATATCAGGAAATGGTATGTGAGAACCTGCACATTCACCTGCACTAAACCCCACAATCCTACTGTCTGTCAGGCCAGGCCGGCCAGACCATGACTGCCTTCAAGTCATGGATGAGGTGTTTTCCAGGTGACCAGATTTAAGGACAAGATCCTCAAGGACCCTGATGCTGAATATTTCACTGATGGTAGCAGTTTTGTAAAGAAGGGAGAGTACCTGACAGGGTACTCTGTGGTGACCCTGAATTCTGTCATTGAAGCCGGGCACCTGCCAAAGGGGACTTCGGCACAAAAGGCAGAGCTTATTGTGTTAGCCAGAGCCATCCAACTGGTGGCAGGGATACATGTTAATATATACACAGACTCTAAATATGCTTTCACCACCCTTCACGTACATGGGGACTTTTACAAACAGAAGGGTCTAATAAACTCAGGAGAGAAGGACACAAAATATGGTAAGGAAACCCTTGAACTCTTAGATGCTGTGTGGGCCCCTAAAAGAGTGGCAGTCATGCATTGCCAGGGACATCAAAGGGGAGACACTATGGCTGCACGGGGAAGTCATAAGGCAGATCAAGAGGCAAAGCTAGCAGCTTCCAAAGGAGCAGTGGGATCAGCAGCTTTAACAGCCGCACTGTTCCCTAGTCCACTGGCAGAATGGAACCCCAATTACTCACACCATGAAAGTACTTAGTGTAAGACTGAAAATGGAAGCTATCTCCCAGGTGGATGGTGGAAATTTGAAGATGGCCAAGTAGTAATTCCTGAGACCCTGCCTCCAGCCATTGTTAAGCAGTTACATCAGGAAACTCACATTGGCCAGACAGCCCTTGAGATGATGTTAAGCCATTTCTACATCCCTCAATCCTCCAGCGTAGCCCAGGCAGTATGTAAGCAATATGAAACCTGGGCCTGGAATAATCCACTTCAGGGACCCAAGGCCATTCCTTGGGTGCAGTGTCAGGGGAGCCCCATTTGAAAATGTGATGGTGGACTTCACCGAGCTTCCCCAGGCTCAGGGCTATGAATATCTGTTGGTCTTTGTATGTACTTTTTCAGGACGGATAAAAGCTTTCCCAACACAAACAGAAAGGGGGCATGAAGTGGCCCAACTTCTAAAAGAAATTATTCCATGATCTGGGATCCCTATCACTATGGGTTCAGATAATGGGCTAGCATTCATGGCTTAGGTGGTGCAGCTCATGGCAAAAGGGATAAAGATCACCTGGAAGTTACAAACACATACCCTCCCCAGAGCTCTGGGAAGGAGGAACGAATGAACCAAATCCTGAAACTACAATTAAGTAAACTGTGCCAAGAAACCCACCTGCACTGGGACCAGGTGTTGCCAATAGCCTTGTTAAGAATCAGGTGTAGCCCCAATAAGCAAACAGGGCTTTCCCCTTAAGAAACCCTTTATGGATGCCCTCCCCCAATTATCAAGGACATAAGGGGGGATTTAAATGAGATAAGCAATCTAACCCTATGGTAGCAGATGCAGGCCCTGGACTCAACGATAACTATCCTACATCGATGGGTTAGAGAGTGATTACCTGTGAGTTTGACCACTCCTTTGAGCTGAGAGATGCTGTATACGTAAAGGAATGGAATGTCCAACCACTCAAACCCCCTTGGAGGGGCCCATACACCATCGTACTGTCTACTCCTACTGCAGTAAAGGGAGCTGAGGTGGGTCCCTGGATTCACCACAGCAGACTGAAGCCAGCATTGCAAAACTGGGAATGCATTCCTGATCCATCCATGCTGTAAAAGATGACAATACAGAAGAAGCAATTTGCAACTCCAGAGACTCTGGAAGACTGCAGCGCTGCTTTAGTCACTCTAGAAGCTAACTAATCTATGCAGAGCAGAAGCCTAGAAATCAATGGTCCAGTCCGGTGAAATAAATAGACTATCCTTGTTTTCTATATCTGTTTCCTTACTGTGATGCACTGTCACCTCTTGTCTCTCACCATTATTGCAGTTTTTGCCCTACTTCTCACTATTGGATTGGCAGAGGTTGCCCTAGCCTGTTGGAAATGTGCGAGAGGTTTCTGTTAGCACTCACTCCTTTTTTGGGTAGGATGTTTTGTTGGTATTGGTTGCTTCTAATCTGGACCTTATTTGTAGACCTAGATCTCTCATTATATGACCCATGTATTCACATAACCAGGTCAAGCCAGGGAGTCACCTGGATCTTACCATACCATACCCACTTTTCAGGCCAGGGAAAGATCCTGGGGACATGAAGACACAATAAGACCACCTATTCTATCTGTCAACGGGGGAGTCAATACACTTGCTTTGACCCATACTCCCCCAGTGAAGACTGGTTAGAAGTCTGATCCTATCAGGAAGGGGAGCCTTGATCAGCCAGACACAAATTACTAACCCCAAATGACTGGTGTCAATACTGTTTGATATAAGTGCAGTTATAGGTATTGGCCCAGAGGCATCTGTCATACGAGAGAAGTGGGCACTTATCATGGAGGGCCTGAGGACTCTTGATACACCACGTGGAGGCTTAGATTGAGAGTGAGAATACCGACTCAGTGACAAATACATGTGTGAGGAAAATGGTTTATGTGCCTACACACCTGAGCTTTTTGCCGCAGTTGGAGCTTTGTTTCATGAGCTACTTGGAAAAAAGAAGGCACAACAGCACTCTTTCAGCAGGGGGTTGCTACATCAGGTTGTCAGTAAAAGGCCTGTAACCCTGTTAATTTACCATGATGAACCCAGAGTACAAGAGGTAATGGAGCACCTGAACTGGCATCTGGATCTATGGGGGGTGGAGCACCTGAACTGGCATCTGGATCTATGGGGGGGGGGGGCAGAGATCCAGGAACTGTGCTATATTTCTATAGGGTTACTATCACCCACCCGACCACATCCCATGAAGTCTTCCACTCCTTCTATGAAGAAATAAGAAGTAGTCCCATTCCCATTTCTTGGGAACTTGATTCTAGCCCTGGCAGAGACTATAGCCCAGACTCTAAAGATCTCTTCATGCTGTGTATGTGTGGGGACCTAACATGGGGAGTCAAAGGCCATGGGAGGTCAAGAAGTTATATCCCTACAACCCTTATAAGGAAACAAAATGTCCCAGTTCCACTACCAGAGTTTGGCTCCTCAAAACTTCAATCATTGGGGAAGAACTGTCTTGCCCGATGGGGAAAAAGTTCACCATCCCTGTTGGAAACTTAACATGCCTGGGCCAAAGGTTTCATAATTCAACTACCTGGGAAAGCCAATGGTGGGGGTCCCCGGGTCACCTTGAGCCAAATCCTCACTCCTTGTCTAATTTCTCCCATCTCCAGGAGGCTTGAGACAACACTGACGCAGCCATCAAATGGCGGGCCCCAGGTGGACTGAACTGGATATGTGGGAAAACAGCCTATACATTACTTCCTTCGCTGATCAGGGTCATGTGTACTGGGGACTATCCATCCATCTTTCTTCCTACTCCCACTTGCCAGGGGGGTCATCTTGCAGATCAAGTATATGGAGATAGGGAGCCTCAAAGGAAGCAGCATGACTTATGAATTGGCAATTAGAAAGATGATGAGTGGCCTCTCGAGCATATAATCCAATATTATGGCCCTGCCACCTGGGCAAAGTATGGGTCCACACTCCCATTTACATGCTAAACTGCATAATCAGACTATAAGCAGTTGTAGAAGTTAAAACCAATGAAACTGCCAGAGCTCTTAACTTACTAGCCACGCAGCAAACCAAAATGCACAATACCATCTATCAAAATCGCTTGGCCTTAAATTACCTGCTTGCTTCTGAAGGAGATTGTGGAAAGTCTAACCTGAGCAACTGCTGCCTACAGATAGATTATGAGGGAAAAGTTATAGAGGAGATGACAGATCGAATGAGAAGAATTGCTCATGCCACAGTCTAGACCTGGAATAGCTGAAACCCAGGGAGTTATTTGGAGGATGCTTTTCAGCTCTTGGGGTATTCAAAACCCTCCTGGGAATTATTCTCCTAATTTTGGGAGGGTGCTTAATCTTACCTTGCTTAGCTCCCCTGGTTGTACAGTTTGTCTCCAGTCTCACTGAGGGCATGGTTGAAAGAAAGACGGCCACTCATATAATGATGTTATGGAAATAAAAACCTCTAATTCAAGATGATGTTCTTTGATCCAAAATACAGGGGTCCGAGCCTCAAAGGGGAAATGTCACAGGGTCTCCCCTCTAAAGAGAGAGAGGAAAAAAAATCCTCAAGGCAACCTGGCTGGCTATACGTGTATGCGACAACATCCCTCACGCCCTTGTAACATGAGACCACTTAGTCAGATTGCATGTTTGTGTGTTACCATATATGGGAGACAAAGAAATAGAAAATGTATAAAAAACTATACTATGTTGCATTCAGAGCCCAGTTCTTCGGGTATGAACCCAACTGAGCAGTGCCAGCAAGAATAAATTTGATTCTTGGAAAGAAAAGCTTCAGTGTCACTACTCTGTGTAAAAATCCTGCTACAACCATATTAAACAACTAGAAAAGAAAAAAGTATATGATATCTCAGTGGATGTGAAGAAGGGCATTTGGCAAAATCTAACATCCTTTCCTGATTAAAAAAAAAAAACTCAACAAACTAAGAATAGAAGGAAACCTCTTCAACTGATAAAGAGAATTTATGAAAAACCTATAGGTAACATTATATTAAATGGTGAATGTTTCTTCCTTAATATCAAGAACAAGACAGGGATGTCTGCTCACACATTTTGTATTCAACATTGTAACAGAGGTTTTACGCAGAACCATAAGTCAAGAACAAAAAAATAAAAGAAATCTATTTTGGAAAGGAAGAAGTAAAATTGTCATTATTACAGATGATGCAATTGCCTATATAGAAATTCAATGAAATCTACAAAAAAAAAGCTGTGACTTTATGAACTCTTAATATGAGAACTGTAAACATAACCACTGTAGTCTCAAAGGTTTTTTTTTTTTAGTATAATGCTTCTAATGCTTAGAATTTAGAAGTGATTTTACAATGGGTAGAGCTCAGAAAAAAAAAGCATGATTGTTTTTGTTAAAAGATGTTGAGATAGGGGCCCCTGGGTGGCTCAGGTGGTTAAGTGTCCAACTCTTGATTTGGCTGAAGTCATGATCTCACACTTGGTGAGTCCAAGCCCCTCGTTAGGCTCTGAACTGACAGCATGGAGCCTGTTTAGGATTCTCTCTCTCTTCTCTCTCTGCCCTTCCCTTGTTCTCTCTCTCTCTCTCTCTCTCTCTCTCTCTCCTTCTCTCAAAATAAATAAATAAACATTTTTAAAAAAGATGTTGAGATAAAGTTCACTTATTTTAACCACAAAATATCAATAAATAATCAAAACTGATGGTATTTATTATTCTATTAAAATAGCATATATGTGGATCGGTCTTACCTACTTGCAAAATAGGCAAAATATTATATACAATGCTTTTATGGATTCCCTGTCTGTTCATTGCAATGTAGTTATTTACACAGTTGCAACATAATTAGGTAAACCTAATTTATAATCACAACTGTGCCAGAAATGTCAGATTGAAGGCAAAGCCTATTTAATTAAGTATGACAAGCACACTCTGAAGGAATTGGTATGGCACTTCATATATGGAATCTGGTCTGGTGCCTACTCTGTGACTAACAGTTCCAGACTTACAGGACATATCACCACTCCTGGAAGGCCAGTTACAGCCAAGAATATTATTAAAAATAATAATAATACTACATTTTTAGAAACAGTGGGTAATCCTAGAAGAAAACTGTCACTTGTTCTTTTGTCCTTTAGCCTCAGAGAAGACAAGGTGGCAAACGTGGCTGAGGGAAGGAAGCAAAGAGGGAAGGAAGGAAGGAAAAAGGAAAGGAGGAATGAGGAAGAGAAAAAGGAAGGAGGAAAGGAAGGAAGAAAAATTAAAGGAAAAAGAAAGGAAGAGGAAATGAGGAGAGAAAAGAGAAAAAGTTGAGGAAGGAGGAGATGAATGAGGAGTGAGATGAGAAGAGAAGAGGGAGCATGGTGGGGAAGAGAGAAAAGGAAATTCTGGGACAATAATGTAGCCTGGAATTTTTTTTTAGTCAAATCTCTGAACAGATGTTGGGGTGCCTGACTGGCTCAGTCTGAAGAACATCCTCTTAATCTTAGGATCATGGGTTCAAGCCCCATGTTGGGTACAAAGATTACTAAAAAGATCACTAAAGTTTTAAATAAACTTTAAAAAACATCTCTGAACAGAAGTTAATTTGTATTAACTTAGTATGTTAGTATGAAATACTAGTCCTTAGAATGAAAAAGCTCTAGTTTTTTTTTAATCAAACAGCAAGAGCATTCATCAACGCCTTTAACTGGACTAAGGTAAATAAAGTAGACCATATTGAAAACAAAATAGATAACAACTTTAGTCCAAAGACTATGTAAAACATCTAATATTGATTATGAGTTGCCCCAGGATTTTGTTTGGAAATATTCCTATTATAGAGGAAAAAGAATATCAATATGTAATCAAACACTGTGGTGTTTCATGCCTGAAAAGCATGAACTCCACATATATTGCATAAATTAAGCCTATGTCTAATTTTTGCAATTTAAAAAAAATAAAAAAAAAAAAAACTGGACAAAAAAAAAAAAAAAAAAAACAATCCAGTGAATGACCTTAGCACAAATATGCAATAAGAACTTGCTTTTTGACTGAGACAAACCTTAGAAGATTGAGTCAAAAGGAGAATTTTAAATTAAAAACTGTCCCAAATCTGCTCTCAGAATCTTTTTTGTAATGTAATGCAAAATGTAATTTCTCATCCCAAGGGAAAAAAAATTGGTATTCCTGATGAATTGTTTAAGCACTTTCTGATGTATGTTAACTGGATTAAAAACCCCTTTGGATAAAATAGTAACCCATCCAACTGGGATGACTGTCATTGGCCTGGAACTAAATTTATTTTTGAATCTCACCCTCTCTTCCTTATAAATGTCTCTACCAAAACAGAAATCCTTGAAGTGTCCTGCTATTTTATAAGTCTGTAAAATTCTTGTCATGTGTACATAACTATTTAGTCGATGCTGTTTAATAACACTTTTTGCAAAGGGAAGAGCAAATTGTCAATTATTAACAGATGTTTAAAAATGACAATGTTGAAGATAAATTGCTTTGCTATAGCTTAAGAAAAAAACACATCAAAATGACCATTACCATAGCCACCAGTTTGAGGGGAAGATAATTCCACAATTATCAGCACCAACATGTCATCTGTGACATGACAGCTACTCCTGGGATGACATGGGGCATATATATAAACAAGTGGGATAAGAACAATGAATAATTCCTTGTGAGACCAAGGTAATTAGGAAAACTAGTCCATGGTTAAAGTTCAGAATAGGATTAAATATCACAAATGGGTTTTGGGTATCAGAGAAAGTAGGCAGGAAATACCATGTTACATAAACATAGTGATTGAGAGAGAAGAAACAAACAGTACATAGTAAGAGGGAAGGAAAACAATGTATCCACTGCCATCCCCTCTTGTACAGCATAGAGATTATGGTTTGCTTCAAAGGACCAACATGTACAAAGAGATTTATAAAGGATTCAGCAATCATGGCCCTACTTAGGGCACAAAAAAATCTACTTAGATGATCAGTAACTAAAATTATCCCAAATTCATTTTCAATTACTGCAAAAATATTTGACATAAACACCTAGATTTTTACTCCTCAGGATTTTTTAAATCCTAGACTACACAAGAACACACAAATCATATATGAAAAAGTTACAGAGTGGGAGAGTTCATAATAGAATGTTTAATTTCAAGTTACAAAAAATAGGCTAAGTACTATCTAAAGGCACAGATAAGAGATACTGATACAATAGATGAAAACTTATATCCATGCCCAAGAAGGTTGAGGGGGTGGGTATGGCTTTTCCAACACGTGCACATCTTCATTCTCTTTGTCTCTTGCAAACCAGGGAAGGCAGAGCAGCAAAAACATCTTTATAGGCATCTGGAGAGCCAGGTAATAAAAGAGAGAATCAAAAGCAGGAGAAGATGGTAAATCAGGTTTTCCCAATAGTTTATATTTATCAGCTGTTTATAACATCAGCAACAGGGTAAGAAAATATATTACATTTTGGTTGCCAGCCCCAAATCACATTATGTAACCCTTTAATTAGGATGGTTGTCTTTAGTGTGCTAATATTCTCAGAGACCAACCCAGAGTTCTGAGCTAGTATAGGAAATAATGACTCAGGTAATGTAGATATGAGATCATTCAAGGGGCCCATCTTGCACCAAGCGTGTGATCAGGGAATTCAAATTTTCTTTGATACTAGGATATTAAAACTGTAAGGACTTCTTCAGATCCTAGTTCTCTGCCTGAACTACAATTCTTAGCCTTAAGCACCTAGAGGTCCTGCTCTGAAAAGTATCCCACTTCCTCTAGCCCCTTTCCAGTTTCCCTAAGAAGAATGAGGCTCAGATAATGAGGCAGAGGATAATAAGAACCTATGGTGAAGTCAATACATCTCAGTGATGCTGCTCGATGGCTTTCTTCCCTATCCAGATTTCATTCTACTTCTCATCCTTTTGAAATACATGCCAGACCTGTCAGGCCCCTGTTGAAAACTTAGACCACGCTTCTCATCTTAGGTTTTCCCCTTGGTCTCAATTTCTTTTAACTAACACTACCAGCTTTGTTTGGAAACTTCTCCTTGCCTCTCACAGATGGGCCAATCATCTATTGCTTTCAATCCAATAAGTTAATGGAGTCTTTTTCTCATTTCCTTGTACCCCTTACCTTTCCACTCAACTAGGATACAGAACTCTATAAGCTCATGGTTATTATGGAAATAATACAGGAAAGAATTAAGAGTCAAATTCCCAGGTTTTAAAATCTACAGCAAATACAAACATCTAAAGGCCAGGACCTCTGACTGCAAGAGTCACTGGAAACACATCATAAAGGTCTTTTCTCATTTGCTTCTCATTTTTACACACTACCTCTGCCCCCAACTAAGTTCCTAATGTTTAAATTATATAGAGTAGAATAGAGAAGGATGCAAGTTAATGTAAGAACTGACTTTTCCACCAGTAATAGGTAAAGAAGGTTTGGAGATTTGCTAAAGGAACAAATAGCAGGTGAAGAAAAGAGCAATGGGATAAACTTCTAGTATTAATTTCAGAAGAGGGACTACACACACACACACATACACACACATAAACACAATCAGCCCAATCAGGGAGCACATGCAAATTCCATGTATATTTAGAATGACTTGAAAGCCGAGTACAAGACACCCTGGGTTCTTTCCTGCACCTACATGGCACCACAGTCAGAAAAAAGTCCCAGAACAAAGCAACTGAGGCAGCTTCCCAAGTGGCCCATGGCCACAGGATAAAAGAGAGCATCCAGTGTTTCCTGAGCACCCAAGAAAAACACAGCAATGAGTCAGAGAAGGCAGGAGAATATAAGAGGTCACGTGATTTTGACAAAGGGACACTGCCAGTAGAAGCAGTGTGGACAAAATGAGTAGAAACCATACTAGGAATTCAGACAACAGCAGCGGATGGTGGTGGGATGGATGCCAACTTCCAAAAACCAAAGAGACGCCAGAATGCATAGAAGACAGCACAAACCAGATACCCCTCTCCAAAGAGGAGATGTAATCCCTCTTTCAAATAATGAAATCCAAGCTCCTTAAAGTATAAAGTATATACTCCTGGAGATGGGAGATAGAAACTCAAAATGCTGAACACCAAAAATGACATAAACATCACTGAACACTATTCAGTTTACCTGGGAATGATAGATTAAATATTCTATTTTCAGACAGAGAGTGGGCTCAAGACAGATACTAGTAAGTCCGGTTATAAGACAGTTTAGAAAATGATACATTTCTGTATATCAGAGTTTGTGAAAATTATTCTTATAGTATAAGACATCATTTCTCTTCTCTCCTACTTCCTAGACTAATTGAACTTCCTTTCCTTCTACTTAGCGTATGTTTTGGCACATGCTACTTTCAGACTCCAGAAGTTCAGTCCCACTTCCCAGCTTAACTAGACATCTGGGCTACCACAGGCACTCAGCAAATGGCATTGCACAAAGTCATTATCTAAGTAAGTCAGCTAGATACATACTACTCACAAACATGATCTACTTTTAAGTCTATCAATTTTTAAAAAATGTTTACAGATATTTAGTATTATTTGGTTTTATTAAATAGTGTAAAACTAATGCACAGTTCCAAGGCCAAAGAGTAGAAGAGAATGTAAAGAGTTTGTTGTAGGCACCGAAGGTTTTGAGCATGTAATGGCACACTTTGTTATATTCCTTAAAAACTGACTTGTAAAGAAGGTATACAGGTGGGATGTTTCAAAGGGGCACATGCACCCCAATGTTTATAGCAGCACTAGCAACAATAGCCAAAATATGGAAAGAGCCCAAATGTCCATCGATGGATGACTGCATAAGGAAGATGTGGTATGTATATACAATGGAGTGTTACTCAGTAATCAAAAAGAATGAAACCTTGCCATTTACAACTACATGGATGGAACTAGAGGGTTTCATGCTAAGCAAAATTAGTCAGAGAAAGACAAATATCATATGACTTCACTCATATGAGAACTTTTAAGATACAAAACAGATAAACATAAGGGAAGGGAAGCAAAAATAATATAAAAACAGAGAGGGGGCAAAACATAAGAGACTCTTAAATATAGAGACCAATATGTGTTGCTGGAGGGGTTGTGGGAGGGCGGATGGGCTGAACGGGTGAAGTGTATTAAGAAATCTACTCCTGAAATCATTGTTGCACTATATGCTAACTAACTTGGATGTAAATTTAAAAATAAATAAATAAAAAGAATCATCAGTATATAAGTTGTATATTAAAAACAGGTCTAGATTAAAGTATACAAATTGTATATTAAAAATAGGCCTAGATCAACTCCATTGTAGACAGAATGAAATAGGCAGAGAAAAATGTATCAAGAACAATTTCTGAAGCAATCCAACAATCAGTACTCCGTTGAATTCTGGAGAATGGACATCACTGGTGACACGGACAGTTTCATTGAAATGGAGTAGGATTAAAAGTAACCAGGAGGTGTGAAAATGGGGGCAAGCAGTGGAAATGGGATGGTAGTCAGACAGGGATAAGGTAAGGTTTGATTTTGTTGTTTTTTAACAAAAAGTTGATATACTTATGCCTCCTCACATGCCTTCTTGAAATTTATGAAATTTAGGCCTATTTGTGGTCCAGTCAATAATGATAAGTTGATGATACAGGACAACACTGGAGAGTCCAACAGTGGGAGAAAGTGATTCTAGGCTCAGGCAGGAAAGGGACATATCTGAACCCACTGTGCAAGGAAAGAACGGGATCCATACTTTAAAAAATAACTTGGGACCACAGGATGCAAACACTTCCACTTAAAGTAACTCCTATGGTCAGTACATTGAAACAGTCACACAGCACTGTGAAAAGACTTATTAGAGGGGCGCCTGGGTGGCTTAGTGGGTTGAGCGTCTGACTTTCGCTTAGGTCATGATCTCGCGGTTCGTGGGTTCGAGCCCCGCGTCGGGCTCTGTGCTGACTGCCAGCTCAGAGCCTGGGACCTATTTCAGAGTCTGTATCTCCCTCTCTCTCTGACCCTCCCCTGCTCGCGCTGTCTCTCTCTCTCTCTCCTAGAAATAAATAAAAATATTTTAAAAAAAAGAAAAGAAAAGACTTATTAGAGAACTGCCATCAGAGCAGCTGACTCACTTGAGGCCAACCCAGCCTATACCAAGGAACGCGTATCAGCAGCCTTCCCAGTGGTGTGCTGGTAAACTGGCTCTCCAGGGAAAAAAGGGTGAGGGAGAGGGAATGTGGGAGAAAGTTGGAAAGAAAGTGAGGAATGAAAAGAGGGAAGGAGGAGGAGAGGAAGGGAGGTAGGAAGGAAGGCAGGAAAGAAGGAATGAAGGAATGAGGGAAGGGAAGAACTGGAAACCCCAGGAATCTGTCTCCCCGCCTAGACACTGGCAGAATTTTTCTGGAACAACTGTTTTTAGAACTCTAGAGTCTATAGAAGGCTTGTACCTACAGGCAAAGGCTTGGACAGTAAATCGCAGTCAATTTTGGTCAATTTGAGCACTTAGCACAGTAGCACTACTCATCTCCCACCTCCATAGCAGTGAGCTGTGCACACATTCTGGAGCAACCTGCGCCCCAGAGAGCAGTAAACAGAGTAAGGAAAAAGGATCTGTGTTCTGATTGCTGAATGCTCTGCTGATCACAGTTCAGAAAGGTGATTGGCCATTGTTATACTGCACCTCTCCCCAATATTGCAAGCCCCTCCTTCTCAAGCTGAAGTGACCTCTGAGGGATTTAAAGGGCTAGCTCCTTTCCTCCCAACCCCATTTCATTTTTATCTTTCCCTTTGAGAGCCAGAGATTAAATATTAGGTCATTCTAAAGCAACTGTATATATGGGGCAAATTAGAAAATGACTATGCATGCCCAGGGAAAGGTACAGACTCACAAAACATGTGAGAAGGCTTTTTAAGTGTACCTCTCAGGCTGATGCTTATCTCATCAAGTTTCATTCCTCTGATGGAAAGAAATGATTTCTTTATACTTGTTTAGAGTCATTCTGTTTTTAAAAAAGATGACAGATATATTTTTAATAAATCTAGACTTACTAGTCAGCATAATACAAAGGATGAAGTGGGTTCGAAATTAACAACAACCTTAAGATTACATTATTAAGAGGTTGAATCATACAGCATGAGCAAAGGGTGAATATGAAAGGAAAGCAAAACATTCTGTGTTTTTAATTGTGTAAAACACCTTTATTGACATGTCCTATTCCCAAATTATCTGTGCTGAATAAATATAATATAGAAACCAAATTCCATAAACAGCAAATAGTAACAAAGAATTGAACGTATTTTCTGTCATCATGAATCTACAATTTCCAGGTATAACAGATTCAGAAAGTACAGAGCAAACTGAATAGAGTTCTGAGAATGCTATGCAAATTTGCCTAGCAATCAAGACACTTCCAATAGAGGAGGTGGAGGAAGGGGTGGTGTGTGAAAAGCAGATCAATTGAAAAACATTTTCATATCATAGAACCACTGAATTAAATGACTTTCAAATAAACATGTGACCCTTGCAATAATTTCAAGTAACATTCAATGTGAAGAAAAGATGTACATGTAAGAACTTCCTTTAGGTGTATGAGCTTTCAGATGAAAGAAATATGCTCAGTGAAGTAGAGAACCCAAAATGCATTGCAAAAGCCTGTCCAGTGCTCCAGCATGATGACTTCAAAAGGAACTACAGAAGGAAATGAAATATTGTAATAAATACTGATTAAGTAATAAAAGGGCAAAATAAAAATAAGTTTTTATATCAATATATCAAAATCCAGAGATTAATTCTCTTTGGATAACCCAAAGATGATTAAGTCACAGTACACCAAAACCTGAATTCATCTCAAGTCTGCTGCCCGATTTTCTTTCTCCAGATCTTGTTTGAAAACAGCCCATCTACCCAGGTACCCAACAATAAGCTTCAGGCATCATTGAATCCTTGCTCTTTCATTTTTCCCATTCTTTACCAATTATGTTGATTTCATTACTAGTATACAGATAATCTTTTCCATCTGAATGTTAATGATATGAGTCAGAGCCTCATCAGTCTCTTGCCTAAGTCACTGTAACAATATCTTAATTGATTTCCCAGTCCCCAGTGTTTCTCCTTCCAATCTATTCTCCACATTGCTGCCAAAGTCATCATTCTAAAATGTAAATCTGATCATATCACTTCCTTGATAAATATCCTCCCAAATTTCCCTGATACCAACTGTGATAAAACCCAGACTCCTTAGCAGGACATAAAAAGCCCTTGATAGAGATTAACCTCTTTTTAACCCATTCTTTCCCTAGATATTTCCTGGCTGTCCTTTCAGATCCAATTTAAGAATTATCTCCTCTGAATATTCATTTGAGGTACCCTTATCTGAATCAGGTACCCTAACCCAGTAGTTGGTATTCCTTTTGCCTGAGAATTTATCATAGTTGTAATTGACTGACATGTCTCTTCATTCCTATGATTCTGTCAGCAACTTAAGGAAAGAAACTATTGCCTTTCATTTTTGTATCCCCAGCATGAAACATAAACACAGTAAGCAATTAAAGTCTTTGAGGGAGAAACGAAATAGGGAAGGAAAAGAAGGGATCAACTAGATAACTCTAGGAACTTTATAGCTCTAATACTCTACCCCCATGATTCCATTTATTTGGCCAGACCCTCATGTTATGCACATATAATCCATATGCAGTGAGGCATAAACTATCCAAACCAATAAGCTATTCCTTTTTTCTTCAACTATCATAAAAATCATTTCCTTAATTACATAAAGGCAAGGAAACTTAAATGAGAGGACCTTTAAGTACTGTAATTCTTAGGATTACCAAGAGAAATAGATCCCCAGGTGGTATACCAAAGACCTGGATTTTACCTCCAAAGCAAATGCTCCTAGAACTATTTCATCACCACCCCTCACCCACCCCCAAGACTGCACAAAGTCATTATCAAAACCCAATATCACAGAGGTGAAACTTTCTATACACTAGAGGGCAGCATTGGAGCAGCACTTGGTGTTTTACATGCTGATGAAGTTCCTTTGTCTAGATTTTTCACCCCTTCATAGCAAGTTAAAGTGTATTTTCCCTTATTCCTAGACTCAGCTAGGTTGTGCCCTCCTATATAGAATACCCGTAACTCTTTTACAGAATATATCACACTGTTCTTATTATTGTTGTTATGTAAATATTGAGAGGCAATTCTCCATGGGGATCCTGCATTCCTGTTCATTTGAGCAAAGAAACTGACAGATTTTTATTTTCAACTATCTTTTCAAGGATGTGTATATGGCAAACTGGCTGGCAAGATAAAGACAGTGGATCTTCTTGAGGGGGAGGAAGGCAGGTTTTTTCCTAACCTGTCTTGATAATAAAGGTAGTGTCTCCCACCAAAGTAAAGGTTAGGGAAGTTTGCCAGTAGCCTCCTTCATAAGATGGAGAACTTCTTAAACTTAGTGTTCCTCAACTGTGTTACAAACCTACTGTATACACATCTACCTGAGCCATTTCGTATCACCCCATGGAACTTGGTGAGGGTGGAGAAGGAATCCATGAGAAAACAAAGTTCATCGTGCTTATTGTACCATGAGTAATACAGTCCTTTCCTCTCATATCTTATGGCAGCATCTATGAAACTGTAGCTGGTCCACTTGTTAAGCATTTAACTAGGGTACAATCTCTGACCTTTTTTGAGTTCCTAACAATGTGGAGTGTGTGTGTGTGTGTGTGTGTGTGTGTAACCTATTGAGTTTCTTCTGACCATGAACTCTTTAAGAGTAATAACTGTATCTAATTCATCCTGATAATTCTAAAACCTAACTACTTAAAATTAAAATAGATGTTAGTTGAATAAAACTCTAATGATAACATGAGTAGTTAAGATAAAAACAGGCTAGGGAAAACCTGCACATAGCTTACAACTCTTTTCATTACTTAAATGCTTTTCATTATGTTAAATTAATGCTGTTGTCCTAAGTTAGAAAAATACTAGACTGGCATGTCTCAGTCAGTTGGGCATCTAACTCTTAATCTCAGTTCAGGTCTAGAACTCAGGTCATGAGTCTGAGCCCCACACTGGGCTTTGCACTGGGTATGAAGCCTACCTTTAAAAAAGGAAAAAGAGGGGCACCTGGGTGGCTTAGTCGGTTAAGCGTCCGACTTTCGCTTAGGTCATGATCTCGCGGTTCGTGGGTTCGAGCCCCGCATCGGGCTCTGTGCTGACTGCCAGCTCAGAGCCTGGAGACTGTTTCAGTCTGTGACTCCCTCTCTCTCTGACCCTCCCCTGCTCACGCTGTCTCTCTCTCTCTCCTAGAAATAAATAAAACATTAAAAAAAATTTTTTAAAGGAAAAAGAAAAATACTAGACTGTTGTTCATATATATTTTTTACGTGACAATTATGACCTTAACACCAACTCTCACACTATCATTCTATCCTTTTAAGTTTTTTGCCCTACTTAAGCAAAATAAATGTATTCATTCTAAGTATCTAAAACATTTTATCATAGATAATATAAAAATGTACAAAGAGTTTTGCTTAAGTAAAAATCTGCAGTTAGATGTAATCAGTGATAGAAATGAGATGTCATTCTCTCTCCAATGGCTTGGCTTGAGAGGACGTGGGGAAAAAGTCCCTCCCTCAACATATATACTTAATGCCACAAATATATAGAAGAATAGGAGTCTAATGGAAGATAAAGGACTTGGGCCATGATTCTTCTTCTCCCCACTCTTCAAATCATCAACATTAACGTCCAAAAGATAAAATCTTGCCTCTTTGCAGTAAAGGACAATGAGAGCTTCTGACTGAAAATGAACTATAAGAAAGAAGGGGTGTATACCTGTGTTCCACATAAGAATGTTTCTTTTGGATTCCATGTTTGGTTAACTTTGGAACTCATTCTTATTTAGTTACTCTTGTACTATGGGTATGTCTGGAAAAATGACTCCATGGACGTACACTCAAAAAGTTAAAGCATTATAGGGCACCTGGGTGGCTCAGTCAGTTAAGCATCAGACTTCAGCTCAGGTCATGATCTCACAGTCTGTGCATTCAAGCCCTGCATCGGGCTCTGTGTGGACAACTCAGAGCCTGGAGCCTGCTTCAGAGTCTGCGTCTCCCTCTCTCTCTCTGTCCCTCCCCTACTCACACTCTGTCTCTCCTTCAAAAATAAATAAACATTTAAAAATTTTTTTTTTAATTTTTTATTTATTTCTAGGAGAGAGAGAGAGAGAGAGAGAGACAGTGTGAGCAGGGGAGGGTCAGAGAGAGAGGGAGTCACAGACTCTGAAACAGGCTCCAGGCTCTGAGCTGGCAGTCAGCACAGAGCCAGACACGGGGCTCGAACCCACGAACCGCGAGATCATGACTCAAGCGAAAGTCAGACGCTTAACCGACTAAGCCACCCAGGCGTCCCCCAAAATTTTTTAACCTAAAGCATTATGACTAATAAAACTTGGGGCCCAAGCAATTTATTGTGGGTCTCTGTTCTGAGTGTGATAGTGAGAAAAGAAATGCTCCATCCCTCCCTAAGAGGAAACCTCATGCTGGAAAAAAATCCAAACAAGTGGGAGGTTCAGTGGTGATAGTAATAGGATCAGCAAGTGAGATATAAGAATCAGGAGGAACAGAAAATTTACCCAAGCCATATCACTGTGAATCTCCTGGGTCCTTATGACTTTTTGCTTGGACTTGAGGAAAGTGGACTCCAATGAAACTGGAGGCGCCTGGTTGATTGGATGTACGTGACAGGTCAAGTTTCTAGGTGTCAGCCACAGTGGGGTCCAGACAAAAGGTCTGACTTTCTATTTATTCTAAAACAACTGATGTGTAGGCATCCCTGGAGAGTCTTAGAAACACTTGGGAAGGGGAACCTTGCTAGTAAACTGGGTAAAGTTTTAAAGCCATTGAAATTTGGTCATAAATACAAATGCAATTTATTTTATCCACAAGCTTGTGAAGCACAGGGGACATTTGGTAACAAAAATATCAAAGTACAAAAGATAAATTTCAGAGGAAAAGTTTACAGCTTGTCCTCTGCAGGACAGACTATCTATGATGCTCTTTCATCACAGTTAGTTAAATGAGGGTTCTGGCAGAGCAATGACTCAGAGATAACAAAATAAAGTTGTAACATCAATATCCTCAAATGTTTGGGGATATATTTGAGAACATAAATATTAAATGTTGAAAAAGGGATTCAATCTGCCCTTCAAGTCTAGCCAGCTGGCTTTCCTCCATCATGCAGTGTCCTCTAAGATTATCCAACTGAAAAACAAAACTCTCAAGAAGTGATGGACTGTGGTACTTTGTAAAGAGGTACTGAATTAGTAGTTTTGTTGCTGTTATTGTTTTATTTCACTTTTGTAAATCAAAAATTTAATTTTTCTAACTCCACAGGAACAGGTACTTCATTTGAGGGCTGTTACAATATTTGAAGGCTCTGAGTACTTCTAACCAAATAAAGCCTTCTTGCATCTGTCCAACATCGCCAATGATAGATAAATTTCAGCAACTCACTTTAAAAAAACTTTTTTAAATGTTTATTTTTGAGAAAGGGAGAAAGAGACAGAGCCTGAGCAGGGGAGGGCAGAGAGAGGGAGACACAGAACCAGAAGCAGACTCCAGGCTCTGAGCTGTCAGCACAGAGCCTGATGGGGGGCTTGAACCCATGGACCACAAGATCATGACCTGAGCTGAAGTCAGATGCATGCCCAACTGAGCCACCTTGCCACTCCACAACTCATTTCTTTAAAAGGGAGGCCTTGTTAACAGTCAAGGTCTATTGGTTAAAAATGCATTAAAGTAACTTCCCAATATAGCAGTTATGTAGGGCCATTTAGAATCATGAAAATATGTGCAGAATACATTAAAAGCATGACATATAAACCTCATTACCTAGATTACCATAAAAGAGGAAGGGAAAAGGAGAAAACAGTAAAGAAGGAGGTGAGGAAGCTCCAGAAGCAAATTTCACAGATTTGACCCAAGTCTTGACAGTAAGAACCATGCTAAATACCAAAATTCCTTTCTCAAGTATGGAACTTCCTATGCTTTCTTGGAAGAACACTTCTCAAAATTATGTTAAATGACAGCCACGTAGGGGAATCTCTGAACCCTGCTTGGCTGTACATTATGGATAAAGTACAATGTCATCTTAACTTAATACACTAAAATGAAAATCCCATCAAAAAGTAAAAGGATGACAGAAGCAAATATTCCCCTAGAATGTATGATTAACACCTCTGACTATTTTTCTTAAGTTCAGAGAGCTATTATTAGAAAATTGTAGCGTAGCACTGTGCAGTTAAGTGTGGCAGATGGCATATAGGAGTGAGTGGTGTGCAATTTACAGTAAACAAATTCTTTATCTTTGACGGGTCATGGGGAGAACTAAAACGGTCTCCAATTCAATCAGGGAATATGCTAGAAAACATTGACATGCAGATTCACTAATTACAGTGAAATGTGTTAAAAAGCTACAATTATCCCAATGGATGGAACCTTTTCCCATGAAGATTTAAAAAAACAACTAGGCATCATGGGCTGACAGTAGCACGCCATTTGTAAATGTGCCCCAGATTGGTTGACACCTGTTCAGAGAAGAAATTCAGGTTTTCAGGGCCTTCCACTTGGTCTCCTCTCAAGATAGGTACACTTTTTGATGCAATATGTGAGTGTGCTTTCATCAGTTGCTCTTGTATCAAGTATAAGAGGAAAAACTGTAGCTGACATTTCATTTTGTCTTAAAAAGAAAAGGATCGTAAGTCAGTAGGGAATGATTCCTAAATTAATCATTAGGTTGACTATCATCAAAATAATACTCCAGAGTTTTCTTCTATTGCTACAAAAAAGGGGAAAGGGAAATAACAGAAATATTATAAAATGTATTTTTTAAAACAATGGTTGTTTTTTATCACACAGTGAACGGTGACCATGAAAATTTACCACACAATGAAATAAAAGTACAAGAATGTACAATCACATAATACATAAGAACCACCCAAATGATTTGGAATATGTTCTACATCATAGCAGCCCATGGATTTTACTAGGGGTCAAGGGCATATGAACCTGCACAGGGATGCTCTTAAATGGTACCATTTGGGACTTTGATCCAAAGGGATGAGATCACTGCATTAGGGGAAGAGCTGATTTGGATAATCTCTTTAATTCGATGATAAATGCTGGGAGGTATAAAAGAACACCTAGGATTTAAGTAGAGTGCCTTCTAAAATATCCTACAGACATCTGGAGGCCTACAAAATTTTGCTGGGTTTGTGCCATTTTGTGTGTGTGTTATTATCTGTAACATAATCATTACCTAAAGAAGCTAAGGCTAGAATTTTGATCTGTCAACTGCTGGCTGGTGTGCCAATTGTACCATGAACGACCTGTGTATGCCAGGCAAATTCTGGAGCATAAGGCTGCAGACTCTGGCCTGGAATAGTGGCCATCCCCATTTTAAAAATGAGAGATTGATTTTCTCATTCTAACTAGTAACAGAAGATTCCCTACTCCTTACAAAATGTAATGACATGTCACCTAAAAGAGTCATCTATAAAGAGTGACTGGGAATTGTTTGCCCCCATTCAATGTTTATCATGTCACTAACCACATTTTCTCCTAAAAGGGATACGTGACTTTATGTTGGAGACTGTAGTAGAGACCAGTGTTTCTGGATATGGGACAGATGTATGAAGACCCACAAAGTGAGCTTCAGGGTCATGTTTTTAAAAGACTCCTATTATATAAGAAGTGGTAGAAGAAAACAAAACTGAACTTTAATTCACTAGATTTATAATTCACAAGAACAAGAGAATTTGATTTGGGGCTTTAATTGTTTTGGAATTGAACTTAAGAATTCTGGAATTTAATTTCTTTGTGTTTTTAATCTTTGAACTTTAGTTTTTCCCAGGCAATTTGATAATAGCATACATAGCACAGATATTCACATATAGGCCTCCTCTGTATTAGTGATATTTTGTTATTCAAATATATTTATGTGGCTTTATAATCTCATTGCATATCCGGTGAGGTCTTATAGCCCATGTGTCTAAGTATAATGGAGGAGAAACAATAAGGTGATCTCTAAGCAACGGGGAATCAAGGTCCTGGAATTAATTTAAATAACATACCACTCTTACTCAGTTTTAGAACCTTCTGGACCAAAGTCTACACTGTTCACCACTGGTCCCAGGAAGCTGCATGGCTTGGAATTAAGAGGTGATCTCCCCTGGGGTTCAGAGTCACATCCCTGGGGAATCAGAGGCTAATTGCTAAGTCAGCTGGTTTAAAAGAGCAAAAAGTTGGAAATGTTATGTAGACTATCTATACTTCACTCTTCAAGATTCCCTTTGGAGAGATTTCAAGTAGAGTAAGATTTCTAAACCTTTGCACTAGCACTTTCTCACTGCTTACCCAGTATCTCGTGGGGAGAAATCAATAGATCAGGTTTCTAAATCAAATGGAGGTTCCTACTATGTCTCTTAAACATTGAGGATTAGCCTCTTTTTCTTCTCTAGCCATCAAAATCAGTAAGTGGGTGGGAGTGCTATTGGGTAGGTCTCCATTTGGGAAGCACTAGCAACCTCACTTGTTCCTCTCAGCTAAGCCAAATTATTCAAACTAGCTGTAAAAGTAATGATATCTTACTGACTTAAGTAACTGTCTCCAATAGTTCTGCACTCAGGCAGAGAACAAGCGTATTACTTATTAGCCTACTCAGATTCCTAAACATTCTAATTATCTTAAGTATTTCAATTATTTTCAATATCAAAATGAAAATATTCATTCCTATGTATTTGCTCTGGGAAAATCCTCTGATTTCTAAATACTTAGAACTTCATCTTTCCAGAAAAAAAAAAGTCAAATATACTTTTAAAGATTTTATAAATCCCCTCATATTATATTTTTAGCATAAAACAAAGTCCCAAATTTCATGGGTATTGCATTCATATTAAAAAGTTTCCATGTATAAAAACTTTTTTACACTATTTTTCTAAAATTGTTTAATATTCAGAAGCCCTCATCCTATGCCACTGGGTCAGAAAACCCAAGTTTATAAGGTAGACAATGTCTTTCTTTTGGACTATAACAGCCCCACCCAACCCACCCTATAAGTGGGGAATTCCCTACTCCTTGAGCCTTGATGAGAGGCAGTGACTACTGCGCATTCTAGAAACTAAAAGCTTTTTCCCCCCAAGCTTTCCTTGCAACTAGGTCACATGACCCAGATTCTCCCAATAGCACACAGAGTAGACATCAGCTTAGAAGTTGGGATGCAAAGAAGCAAGGAGTGTGCAGAATCCATTGCATCAATATTGGCTGTAAACTCAGTAGTTGAATCCATTTCCCAAAGGCAGCAGCTGTGAAAGTGGTTCTAGCATTATCTCTCTTGTCCAGCATTGATCAAGGAGGCAGTTCTAGTGGAGACATGCATTCTCAATGCTGTCTTGATGGACCAGTTCTGTGGAATATTTGGACTTCATCTCAGATATCTAAACATTTGCATATCTTCCAGGTCTAGTTTTCTAGCAGTCACAAAGGTTGTTAACCATCTACTAGCCTTAATAAATCTGATTTTCTACTTAAATTACCCAGGGCTGGTTCTATCACTTGAAAGTAAGAATCCCGATGGATAACCCTGTCCAGTACACACTGTCTCAGTTTCTGTTAGTATGAATGATCTCCTATCTTTTTAAAACAATCTGTTTCAGGGTTAAGTCCTAAGTTTTTGCAGAATTCTGCCTGCTCCCCTTTTCGTTCCACAAGAAGTACCTAGCTCTGCATAGTCCAATAGAGCAGAACTAGTCACAAGTGGCTACTGAGCACCTGAAGTGTGGCTATACTGGGTTTTAAAGACTTAGTAACCAAAAAAAATGCAGAATATCTCCTTAAAAAAGTTTCATATTAATTACATATTAAAATGGTATTTTGGAAATACTAGGTTAAATAAAATACATAATTAAAATTAATTTCCCCCATTTCTTTTTGCTTTTTAAATACAGCTACTAAAAACTTCAAAATTATATTTGTGGCTCACATTATATTTCTATTGGATAAGCATATGAGGGAGCAAATGGTCATATTTATATATTATATCATTATTCCATTAACAGTAATCCAAATACCTACTACTTAAAAATAATAAAATCCTTATTTTCCATAATATAATTTTATAACTAGATCATTTTTATTACCAAGGGTAAGGAAAAGAGCCAATGTAATAAAATTGCCCAGGTGCCTGGCACAGTGCTATGTAATTTGCATACATTATTTCATTTAATCCTCATTATCACACTATGAAGGAGATATTAGAATCTTCACTTTTTAATAAGGACATATACTAAGAAGTTATGTAGTTTTCCCAAGTATATGTATCTATTATGTGAAAAAGCAAGGTCTGGAACACAGATCACTTTGTCTTCCAAGAACTATCTCCTCACTCTATGGGTGACACTCCCTCCCCCTCCCACTCTCACCCCATTAACCACTCAGAGTGATTCCAAAATAAATCTACAGCCCATGGATCAGCAGAAACTCTTTATTTTAGCCTACACATCATATTCCTCTATATTTCTATTTCAGACAATTATGCTATTTCCCCTGAGTTATATTATGCCTTACTGTTTCAGATTTTCAAATACTAGAACTAATGAGGACTTAAACTTATTGGAATGAGACGTTCTTACTCCATACAATTTCTGAACCTAAAGCAATTCCCAGTTTCTTCTATCTTTTAGGACTAGGTATTCAAGTCTAGTTGAACTTAGATCTATTCTAAAACATAATTACTTTTTAATTATCTATTTCAATCTACTGACTTTCTGGTCCATTTAGAACCCATTGAGCCAATGTGGACAATGACTGTATTTCCTGTACATATGTACCGATGGTCAAATAATTGACTATGTGCAAGAGGTTGCTTAGGAAATGCATTTTAATTTATGGAAAGCTGAAAATTTCTGAAACATTTTGATAATTTATGAGGACATCTAGAAAGACTATTTTTTATTAGTTGGTGTCAGACTATCTGGAGCATTTGAAACTATACACAAAGGTTCAAGAAAAA
The DNA here is from genome assembly GCF_003009895.1 of Hyaena hyaena. Classification (NCBI taxonomy): domain Eukaryota; kingdom Metazoa; phylum Chordata; class Mammalia; order Carnivora; family Hyaenidae; genus Hyaena; species Hyaena hyaena. The sequence goes on from NW_024081278.1 coordinate 674,433, forward strand.
AATTGATACCACTATTTACAGGTTAAAAATAAATACCAAAGTAAGCTTAAGTTGATTAATTTAGACTTTGTGACATATTTTATCAGAATCTCATTCTTTTTTGCCTCTGAACTTCTATTAATTGTATGTTAACCTGTCCCACATACATATTCATCCAAAACAAACTAAACTTGCTGTTCATTCTGTGATGGCCACAGAACTAATAATGGGCCTGAGAACCAACGGCTCCATTGAAATGTTCAATTAACAAAAATCTTCACAACTTCTGAGTACCAAAATCCACATATCTCAGAGCCTAATTGATATACTTCTGGGTTGGTATGGGACTAGGAACTGAGAAAGATATAAAAGGTGTCACAGCATGTCTTTTGGAATAATAAAATTCACATTTTGAATTCACCTAAGGAGCTTCATGTGGTAATTTGAAAAAATAAGTTAGATAATATCTAAAGGGCCCTAAAATATGCCCAGAAGAGAGAAACACAGAAGTATATGTGTGGTTCTATTCTAAAGAAGTACACAGAGTAACAGTGGAGATTAACAGACTCTGACTTCAAATGCAGGAATGATTGCCACAAACAAAAATGATCTGAGGAGGTTATCAGGCCTTAGAGGGGGACAGGCATTGGGGGATGGAAGCAAAGAGAACCTCAGTAGTAAAACTATAGAGGCAGGAAAGAGAAGTATATTTTCTAAGACAGGATAAAGTTGGTTTCAGTAGAATGTGAAGGAAATGAAAGGGACATCAGACAAAACATCTTTAGTTTATCCTGTGAAATATCTTGAATGTCAGGTTAAAGATTGGGATATTGTCCTATATGTTATTGGGTAATATGAAACAATTTTATGCAAAATGATGAGAACATATTGATAAGATTTTGAATGAATGAGATTATAATGGGGAAAGAGGGATGGGATGCATATGATAAAGCAAACACTGATAAAAATGTGGCTTTAGGTGATCAATAAGGATAAGAGTTGAATCCAAATTGAAGCTAAGGTACAAAGCCTGGAAGCTTAGGTGAGGCTCTTAAGTATGGACAAAAATACAGATAATATGGATATTGTAAGAGGACGCCAATTAGGAAGAATAAGATACAAAAATTCGGTTGATTCTCAGTTGAGGACACTATTAACAAGACATTTAAGCCACTCAAGACTGTGGACAGGCTTACGGAGTGTGAGTTTTTTAATTTGCTAACTGTACCAAATGTATTGAGTGCCGTAGAATGATACAAACAGTCAAAATCACTGAGAAATTGCTTATTATTTATTAGAATTACCTACTAGTTGAAAAGAGCATAGCATGAAGTGATTTTTGAAAACAACCACATGCATTTGGGCAAATGAGTACACATATGCGAAAGCAGAGACTCCTAAAGGCATTTATCCTTTGAAGATATAAAACACCTAACCTAGTAACTGTTTCACTATTTCATTTTCATTCGTTGTCATGTGTCTTTTGATTTGACATGATAAGATTTCTCACAATAGGTATAGTTCATCTTGACCTTGACTTCTCAAAAATTCTATCAGTAGTTCTTCAAAACTCCATTGTTATTACATATTACTTTTATATCATGTAACCCAACATAGAAAGTGACAGAACTAACAGTGGTGTTGAATTTGTTGATTCCTTTAATATACTTTATGTTTCAAACCAAGATTATTGTTGAGTTTTCTCTAAATTATTTCAACCACATGATTTTTAAGAAGTATATGGGGACTTGTTCTGGGGAGGATGTACTTGGGAGGATTAGCTTTTATTTGACCACATACTCAAAAGTAATCATTTCTTAACAGACTGGGGTCTTTTTATCTTTCTGTTATTTGTTATCTAAAAATACCTCCCAAGGTCGCTATTCTAAATCAAGCAAGCTTGGAAATAATAGAGATTTGAGAACTTTAAGAGCATTATAACAAGTGATGCTTGATGATTCTTTATGGCACACTGTAACAGACCAAAAAAAATTACTTACATTTTTTCCTAACCCACTTCTACATCACAAGTATAATAAAGACAGTATGAACTTTATTCTATCTTGATTCACTTGGAAAAATAAAAGTACATAAAAAAGTTCTAAGATAAATGGACTACTATTACTAGAACCACAGCTATTAGTATTATTTATAATTGCTACTCCCTTTTAAAAGGAGTCCCTTGCCAAAGGAATCATAAAAGCTACCGATTTTCACATCTACAGAGATGGATTTGTGGATATTAATGTCTTCTTTTGTCACATCTTTTTTATTTTATTCAGCAAAGCCGAGAGAAAAGCTAAACTAGGCAGAACAAATAGAAGTTCTTTGACTTGTATGACAGAAAATTCCCCCAGGTGGAAGTTTCAAACAGCTATAATAAATCTTGATTTAGAGAAGTGTAATATTTCATGATAGAAAATATTTCATTTCCCTAAACTTCTGTATTGCACATGCCTATATGAGAAGAGCAAGAAACATGAGACTTTTATTGACTGATAAGAACAGGACAGATAGTTTCTTAGGATCTGGAAAGAAAAAAAAGCAGTAAGCTAATTTGTGAAACTAAATTAAGATAAGGCTATAGATTGTACAATGGTATTAGTATCATAGGGACAATGTATGTAAGGTCCTTGTCACAATCAGTAAGTATTACATCAAATACCTACTATCACTGCCACCAGTGCTAATTTGCTTTTTTTGAGATTTTATCTTAAGTAATCTCCAAACTCAATGTGGGGTTCAAACTCACAACCCTGAAAGCAAGAGTCACATGCTGCACCACCTGAGTCAGCCAAGTGCCTCACCAGTGTTACTTCTACTACTACTAATATACCTTAAGCAACACAATATATTAATTGAAAGTCTTAATATTACATTTAAATGATAGTAAGCAGAAGTTACTATCAATTAGAAATTATGAATTTTTCCCTACTCATTTTCACACTTGAATGTAATTTAACATAAATCACAATTAGCAGTCATCATAAACCTATTTGATAATTTTTTTAATGTTTATTTTTGAGACAGAGAAACAGAGCATGAGTGGGGGAGGGGCAGAGCCTATTTCATAATTTTTAACAGATAAAATTTAGCCATGTCCTCACTCTAAACATTCTATTTTAGTTTATTTAAACCCAGAAAGAGATCTCTGATTGTTTCATGAAGATATGCTGGAGGCCATCATCAGGTTACACCATGATGTAAATGGGGTTTTGGAAATGCAATTCAGGAAGTCACAGAGGGGCTGGACTGGAGAGGAATGGAATGTTGGCCAAAAAAAAAAAAAAAAGAAAAATGTTAGAAGATTGCTGGAGTTATTCAGGAGTAAAATGAGAAAAAATATGTCCATTTTTGAAATAGTATGAAATGAAATGAAAAACCAGAGTAATATCCTACTTGGGTAGAAATTAACTTTTGGCAGAACCTAGTCATTCAAAACAAAGCTATGCACTTATACTGGAACAAAACAATGACCACAAGCACATGCAGAAGAAAATGACTCTCAGCCCTATTCAGGGTCTATTTTTACTTTGCTATAAATCATGCAATCCATCCCAGGTTGCAAAGAAAGTATTTTTAAAATGAAGGAGAATTTGGGGCAACTGGGTGGCTCAGTCAGTTAAGCATCTGACTTCAGGTCAGGTCATGATCTCAGGGTTCATGAGTTTGAGCTCCATGTCAAACTCTGTGCTGACAGCTCAAAGCTGGGAGCCTGCTTCAGATCCTCTGCCCCCTTCTCTCTCTCTGCCCCTCTCCTGCTTGTGCTCTCTCTCTCTCTCTCAAAAGTAAATAAATAAACTTTTTTTTAATGAAGGAGAATTTAAATATATATAAAAGAAAAACTATTAGAGTAATACCTCTAGGGAACATTTTAATCTAACATCATCATCATCATCATCATCATCAAGATGAGTTTGGTTATATTTATAACTCAACAAGAGACAGAAGTGTTTTTTCCAGAATTTTTGAGTGCTACAGAGGGTCAATAGCAAAGTGAAGCTGATTCTCAAGAGGATAGCAGGAGAGCAGTGGGGAGAGAAAAATGGCCAATTTTCCTGAAGGGCTACCAGCAATAAGGAGTGCAGACTTGGTAAGAGGCAGAGGAATGAGAGTGCATGGGAATTGAAGCAATGCCATGGAATCCATGTCAACACAGTAATCCATGTGCAACTACAACCAGAAGCAAAGTTCAGATGATGTCTACCTAAATTTCTGAAAGAGGATTTTGATGACATCAATTTTCTGATGACTGAGAAAAGCTTAAGGTTTATTCATTCATTACTATTTAAAATTTCTGTCATCTGAGACAGAATAGCTTAATAGTTCAAAGAAGTGACTTTGGAGACAGGCATTTCTGAGTTTAAATCCATATTTCACCTAGGTTGTATTACTATGGACAAGATATTTAACCTCAGAGTCTTCCTTCATAATAATAATGATAATACTTTCCTGGACTGTTATCAAGATGAGATAATATCTAAAGTTGTATTAGTTATTTATTACTGTGTAGCAAATTACCCCAAAACTTAGTGGCTGAAAATTTATCATGTCACAGTCACTTAATTCAGTCCACATTCAGAGAAAGGGATTACACAAGGCATGAATTCCAGGAGGTGAGATCAGTGGAGGTCATCTTGGAGATTGCCTGCCACAACTGTGTTTACCGAAGTGCTAGCATATAATAAGAGCTAAATACATGCTACTCCTATGATTATTATCTTCTGGAAAATTTACAAAACAGCTCTTTACTTACTGTTAGGAGATAAATGAGGTACAACTTGTGCTCAGGCTTCAAATAATGTCCTAAGGAGCAAATAAATTGGGATATACCCAAGTATGAAACTCAAATCAAAATATTAATCCAGGAAGTTATTTTTGAACACACAATATTAGAAATCATTTGTATCAAGCAAGAGGGGAGACAGTCAGAAGCAAAAGGCTGTGAGGGGGGTTAGCATCATCTATCCATTCTGAAGGCTTGAAAAGTGGCCTGCTCTCACGAGGGCCACTAGATTCTTCTACTCTGCATCTAAAAACACTTGACTTAACAAGTATCCTGCTATTTCTCAAATGGTGATGAGAGGCAAAGAAAAATGAGTATCCTTTACCTCAGGAACTTGGCAGACTGGCTAGGCAATGATTTTTGTAAATCAAATCAAATTTCCTCCACAATAAGTGAATCTAAGCTGTAGGAGAAAATGAAAGAGGAATTCAAAAATTTGACAGGCTAAATCCTGAACTAAAATAGCTATCTCTCAAGTGTTTGCCAAGAAAATATTAAAGATGTCAAAAACGGGTCACTACCACTGTTATAAACATGAACAGCCTTCAGATGAGCATAATCGTGGATACTGTGGACACCCTAAAAGTGACAAGCTCAAATCCATTATGCTCTAAATGTATCTTTGTCGCCAACCCACCCACCAGCAAAATGTCCTAAGACAGCTGCTAATTTAAAGGCAGAATTAATTATAAGTGACTTAGTGACAGATGCTCTGTGTTTGGACTCCAACTGAAAAGTCTCTATGTTCCGGGCACAATGCTGGTGTTCTACTCTAAAGATTTTGCTACAGCCATGCAGTGCTACTTGGCGGGTGGCTTGCTTGCAACCTGTTTGGGCATACCACTGTGACTTAGCCTAGTTTTCTGATTTCCCCAGCTTGCTGTCCCTCTTGCTAGCCCTTTTCTTCTTTCCCTATGGCTAAAGCACAGTCTTACTTGTCAGAGTCCATCAAGACACACAGGAGAAAAAGGGATTCATACCAGATGAATTTACCTGCCCTTCCTTTCTCTGTAAGCCAGACAAGGTACTTCAGACAGACTTTCTCTTTGGGACTGTCACTGCTTCAAGTAATTCACAGCTATTGTGTCTGTCAGTAGTTCTACCTACCTCCCCATAAACCAACTGATTCTTCAGGCTAGAGAAGAAACCTTGAATGTTTTCATATTTATTTTAACGTGCATTTGAATCTTAGAAAAGTTAGAAATGCAGCACATTTTAAAGAAGAAAATAAATAAATGGAATACATTTTCTAGTCTAGCAGATTAATTATTTTAGAGTTCTCCATTTCCTGTATTTGGTAGAAATCCTTGTTATATATCATACACAGAGGAAAAGGATGTATTTGCCTTAAGTTTGTACCTTACATGCCTGGGGTAAGTGTTGGGCAATGATATTCTTTTATACTTTTTATTTTGATCAGGACATTCTTGAATTCAATTCAGCATAGTTGGAAACCTGAATTCTAATATGTCATATAAGACAACCCATTTTATCAATCATTTTTCTTTATAAAAATTAAGCTTCACCTATTGATAAGTTGGGGGGAAGTTATGGAGCTTGGGAAACTGTGCTTTCCTATTTTTGTCTAATTAAGTCATATTTCATACATGTTTGACTATAAATGTTACTCTCATCCCATATGTTTTGCCCACCAAACTTGTGTAAACTTAATTAATTCTCTTTCATAGATTCCACTCTTCAAATTCCCATATTTTCTTTAAATAGGTTCTCCACTCAACGTGGGGCTTGAACTCAAGAGTCACATGCTCCATCAACTGAGCCAGCCAGGTGCCCACAGAATGTTGTATTAACTCTGTAATCATTATATTTAACAATCATGACTTGCAAAGTATAAAGGGAAGTTATTTCTGTGTCTTATTACCTCTTAAAGTAGACTCTATGGCCTAGATCTTTCCTGGTACCTGGATGAAAATTAAAACAGGTCTCTTGATATTTTCTGGTACTTTTTAGGTAATAAAACATTCCATGGTCAAGTCTCCTAATACAGTTGCAGCAGAGTAATTAGATGATTTATTCCTATATATGGTCAAAATTCAATTCTGCTTTAAAGTTAGAACATCTCCTTTGAAACTTTTACATCAAGTTTTGTATCAGTATTCTCTGTGCTTCAACCAAAACTTCTATGACAACATCCTTTTCTTATGTATCCGTTTCTCCCCTGTTTAAAACTTTTAGAGGTTGTATTATAATTCCCAAAATATTAGCTGTTAATATATTTTAGATCACCTACTCTCCAGGTCAAATGGAAAATAAACCAAATCTGATGTGTCAACTGATTTATTCTGTTCATCTTTCAGAAAAAAAAGGGGAGGGGCTTATTATTCATTTTATCTTTTACTTATCATGAGGATGATATGCTTTCTCCAAATGGTAACAACAAAAGGCCTACATTTCATCTATAAGACCCTCATTGAATCCCAGAGAAGACAATTTTATTCTAGTGAAACCGCATCAACTTTTTTTTAGACTATTAGAGCTACCCCTGCCTACTCTCCCCCTTAGTATTCCTGTCCTACTAGTCTATAAATTACCCCATTCTGGTAGACATTCTGATTTCTCATCACTCCCCTTCCCAAGCCTGTCCCCCACACACCATCACTATATTCCCTACCATAGTCTTATTCATCTTACTTCTCTTCATCAATACCTTTGGCACCAAAACCTACTACCCTTACATAAATGAAAGCTTATCCAAATCTATATCTTAATGTTGTGAATATTCCTTTTTACTCCATTATTTTGGCTCATATCCTAACAGAAATTAAGCAATATACTGATATCATATCTCTTACTGGCCTATTAAAGGTTTTCCTGCCTCTGGCTCCTTCAACTCAGAGCAGACTAGAGAACAAAAGAGCATCAGCTGACTCAGTCCTTCTCTACCATTCAGCTGGATCACTACTGATGCATTCCACATGACACTCATAGAACAATCACAGGTCAAGCATGACATAACCATGCTTTGGGACATAGTTCCCATATATAACATGCTGCACCCACAGAATATACTCTCTGTCTTCATAAAACCCAACCTTAAATCACTTATCTCCTGAACTTAGGATACATTTTCTCCACCCCTGCTCCAAACTAGAGATAAATAAATTATCTAGGTAACCTGGAAGATCTGATTCATCATCTATTCCAATACACCACCAACATTTTTGTGCTGCATAAAAACACAACTCTTTATACAAATCTTTGCATAAGTACCCTTAATGGTTACCCTTTACATTCCAGAGTAAATGCCAGTTTGGATTTCATACATGTTGGGTGTCTGGGTTGCTCAGTCGGTTAAGTATCTGACGTTGGCTCAGGTCATGATCTCACAGTTCATGAGTTCAAGTCCTGCATTAGGCTTTGTGCTCACAGCTCAAAGCCTGGAGATTGTTATGGACTCTGTATCTCCTTCTCTCTCTGCCCCTCTCCCACTAGCACCCTGTTGCTCTTTCTCTCTCAAAAATAAATAAACATTTAAATAAATAAGTAAACAAATAATGTTTCATACATAATACCTCCAACTAGATTATACTTAATTATTCGATTACCTTTCATTTAATGCACATAGTGACAATTACACACACACACACACACACACACACACACACACACAAACGTCATTGAATACTTAAACATATTTTGAGAGGAAAAACAAAAATGTAAAGGGGAAGAAGTTATAGAAAATGTTTAGCAAAGACTATAAACAAGGAAGGAAGTCTTCTTGAAAAATTGGGCATTGGCTAGATCTAGACAAAGCAAAAGAATCAATAAAAGCCTATCTCCATATCTGATTTCTGAATTTGTGCTGCATATTGGCACTACCTGATTTGCACAGAGTCTGTATCATTATCATCCTTGCCATCTCCAACAAATTATTTACTTCTCTTATATGTCCTTTCAATAGTATTAAGGATGCCACTGCCATCATGGCACTACAGTTAGGGTGGTAACAGGATTGGGAAGGCACAAACAAAGAGTTTCTCTAAGCTTTGAACTAAAGCAGGATGGGCCAGAGTTAGCAACCATCAGGCTGTGAATCTCCAGATAGCTATAGGCCACTCTGGTATTCACAATAAGCCTGTGTAATGACCCTGTGCCGAAGCTACAGTAGAACACTGCTGTCAAGGAGAAGATCATGCACTAGAGAACTGTGCTACATGAAAACTACAACATTCATTAAAAAAAAATTTTTTTAAAGCATACATTTTAAAATAGCATGACATCAGAATGGCCTTCAGCTACCTGTATTTATTTAGAAAGAGAAATCTGTAGTGTTGTTCACCAGTGAAGCTCAGGTAGAAATGTTCATATTATTACTGAATTGATCTCTCTAGTATATCCAGAAGGTTCTGTGGGAAAATGTATAACCTCTGCCATTACAAAGAAATGCCATCAGAATGACACTTGATTTCTAAGTAGTAAAGTCCACATTTGGAAAATCAAAACCTTTCTTGACCTGAAACTTTATATTCCAAATAGGCACATGATTATGAACTAAATGTCAAAATTTTTCTAGCCTCTTTCCCTGGATTGTTTTAATTTCACAAGACAATTTTGGGTGCCCTCATGCTGAGTCTCATCACTCAGCAGAACATTTAAATTAAAAACGTCTGACAGACAGACTTGGCTTATGAATTCATTTTCATAATGTTCAAATATCCACATCAAGGCTCTGTGTTTGATAAGTGGGATTTTTTTGAAAAAAAAAATAAAGCATATTATAAGCCAGCAGGAGTCTTCCTGCTACTTACATTTTTATGCAAGAATTAGATATGAGGAAATTCCTAGGTCAGTGTAATCAACTGCAATTTAAACTTTTTTTTTCTTTTGTAGGACTAACCAACTTCTAGAAATGGACTATGATAACTTCCAAATGTAATGAAAAATTGCAGGAAAAAACCCATGTCTTATGTTTTCCTGATATCCTCAAGCTCCTTATCCTGAAAGTCTGTAACTGACATATAAAGGTGATTAAAGGAACACGTTTATAAAACATAGATTCTGTAAGTGCTTTGCTTCTCTCTTCAAGTCTAAAACTTGGACATCAACAGAGTTGACTTTGTTCACTTTATCCCTAACTTCAGTCAGACTCTCACCCTAAGCTCCTCATTAACTTCCAAGCCTCCAAACTTACCCCAGCTGCCATGTTCTCTCTCTGTCCTACACCCCAAGAGTCCAGGGTGTAGCCATACTCAATGACTAAGAGTACCACGTAAAGGGACGTACCAAACATTTCACATATTATTCATCTGAGTCCAAAAAAATGTACCTCATCCCAGGCTCCTGAGAATTATTTTCTTAATACCATAAGATTATTCTAATAGTTACACAATATAGTCCATGGCACATAACCATGTACCCAATAGCTTTTTAACTGAACTGAACTGAACTAATCATAACAATTTTCAGCAGACTAAGAAAGAAGATATTCTACTTCTTTCATATCTTGTACTACAGACACAGAGCCTGATAACAGCAGACTGACAAAACTTGCATAGAGAAAGGGAGACCATATGTGGTTGAATAAAACCAAAAATTGGGCTGAAGGTGTTACTCAATAATTCATTGTAGAAGCAAATTTGAGCCACTTGATATTCATTATCAATTTTTTGGGTCAGATAACAAATTATAATGATAACCATAAAAAGACAATTTTAAGTACTTATTGCACACTCCATATTGTGGCCATCATGTTATATATATTGCCTTTGCACTGGGTTATACCACATATATTGGTCAAGACATGTTAGTTAAGACTATCAAACAAATTGTCCTGAAATATCAGTGGCTTAAAACAGCAAAGGTTTATTTCTGGCCCATATTGTACTGCCAGCAGGGACCAGCTGGAACTCACAGAATACTACATCAATGCTTGCTTCCACGATCTCCAAGACAGAGAAAAGTTTATAGCAATTTGTGTGTCAGTTTGTAAAAGCTCCTGTCTAAGAAACTCACCCATCACTTCCACTCACATTTTATTAGCCAAGCAAGTTACTGACTTCAAGTGTGTCCAGAAGAAAACCCAGAACACTATTAACAAATCTACAAACACCACCTTATAAAATATTAGAGACTCAAGAGATCTTGGATATTATCTTGCAATATCCTGTCATTTTACAGATCTGGAATGGAGACCTAGAGAGATGAAAGCCATACAGCCATCAAAGGTAGTGCAAGAAGATAGAGCCTGCATCCTGCAATGGGATGTTTACCCTTAAGTAATCATGCTATTGTATGAAGTATGTCTGGAATAACCATAGATAAGGCAGCATTTGGTAAGGAGGACTATTTTGTTGGTTTATTTAGTTCGAAGAGAGTTTTACTACATATTTTAATTTGGTTCTGTTCTTTCCAGATATTTACCTATGATAGAACCTAAAAAGGTCATTAAATAAAGTTCTTAAAATGAAAATAAAGAATTAATTAAAAATAACTGGAGCTAATATAGTAAATTCAAACTACAATGACAGTAAAATGTACTGCTGAGATAACTGAAGAACCAAGAACTTAAATTTAATTTGTCCAAGGCCACACAGCTCTTAAATAGTAGACCTAGGATTCGAACTTAGACATTCCAGCTAGAATCTACACTTTTTTTTTTATGTTTTATTTCTAGGAGAGAGAGAGAGAGAGAGAGACAGCGTGAGCAGGGGAGGGTCAGAGAGAGAGGGAGTCACAGACTGAAACAGGCTCCAGGCTCTGAGCTGGCAGTCAGCACAGAGCCCGACGCGGGGCTCGAACCCACGAACCACGAGATCATGACCCAAGCGAAAGTCAGACGCTTAACCGACTAAGCCACTCAGGCGCCCCTAGAATCTACACTTTTAACCTCTGCCATCTGAAACCACTACACTACATTTGAGGATATCATTTACGTTTTCATACTTAATCTAAGTATAAAATAAATACAAACAATAATTTACAGTGTCTAATTTTAACTTCCAGTTTCTTCAGCAACATATGGTTAAAGGAAATGTCCCTGGCCTACCTAGGTTATTTCATTCTAGCCAATGTACTTTTTAGGTTTCTTGAGGGCATAGATCAGGCCAATATCTTGCACCATGCCAGCAGTATAATTAATGAGTAATAAATACTTGTAGAGGGAATGAATGAATTCAACTTCTCCATTGTTTCTGATTTATCACTGTCATTTATAACATCTAAACTAGAAGGTCTTCTTATTAAAAAGTTAAAAAGAATGAATACACATTTCTAAAGCCTTTAGGTTCTTGGCTTGGGGAGGGGCCAAGATGGCAAACAACATAGAGCTTTATTTCTTGCCTCTCTCGTCCCTGAAATACAGCCGGATCAATAGCAAACCATCTTGCACACCTAGAAAATGGATTTCAGGATGAACACAACAAACTGCACAATCTGAACCACAGAACTTGGCAGGTACCCGGTGTGGGGAGGTGAACTGGAGGAGAGAGAAACCACAGAGGGTAGGGAACTGTTTCTCCTTGTGGAGAGAGGATGGAGACAGAGGGGAGAGTAAAGGAAAAAGCACTCCCCCCTCCGCCAAAGGAATCTGCAGAGAAAGAAAAAGAGTGGAATGAACAAAAAAAGGGAACATGGAGAAAAGAGAGGGTTTAAATTCCATTAAGATGCTATAAACAGGGGAGTCCTGAATTGGAAACTCGGCAGCTTGATACCTGGTGGAGCTCTGGTGGGAAGGGCAAAACCTTAGGAGCAGATAGAGAAATCCAACGGGTCCTCAGGCCACACGGGGAGGGATGTTTTCCCTGCTGGGAGGACATTTGGTAGAGGCTGTGCAGTTTCCCCACAGGCAAAGGTCCAGCAAACACGGGAGAACAGCCACATTTGCTGGTGCTGGAACAAGGACATTAGGGTTCACTGAAGTCTGGCACCAAATGAATGCTGTGATTAACCATAATCCCTAAAATGCTGGTACACAATGATGCAAACTTTTCTGGGGCGTGCTGGCACCCGGCCACAGTCTCTGGGCATCTACAGCAGCACAGTTGCAAGAATATTTCAGGGGGCTGGAGGGCACTGACCTTTGCTCAACAAGACCTCCCCCCGACCCCCGAAGGTCTGAGCAGATCAAAGCTGCAGGGCCCTCAGAAGTGAGGGGTTTGGAAACACAGCCCATCTGAGATAAAACGCAGGAGAGAGGTACCACCTGGAAGGCTGACAGTTTGGACAGTGTAGAAGCAGGAGTAGATGGAAGCTGGAGACAAAGGAGGGGTACGTGACTGCTGATTGGAAAGCACAGAGTTCTGATACTAGAGACTGGGTAGCTGGGTGATGCCATTTTCAACCTTCACATGCACGTGCATACACACCTACATGTGCCACAACGATCCACCCAGTATATTAAAAACAGCACCATCTAGTGGAGGACAGAGCTGCTACATCGAGCCCCGCCCAACTGGGCCAACTGTGCTCTATAGAACAACACAAATCTCTCTGCCTGCTTAGTGCACAGACTACAAAGTGCTTCATAGTTAGACTTCTAGGGAAAATCAATGTAATTTCAATCGTATTTCAGTCTGTTTGCTGGTACATCTATTATTTTTCCTTTTCCTTTTGTTTTCTTATTCTTGAATACACAAAGAGAAAAAATTATTTTTATTTCCCATTTTTATAAATAAAATTTTTGTTTAATTTTTTCTACTATTTTTTACTTTCTTGTAAATTTTTAAAATTCTATTTTGCTTCTATAATTTCATTGTATTCTACTTTATTGTATTCTTTTTATTAATTTTCAAACATTTTCCTTTTTATTGTTTTCTTTTTTTTCTCTATGCTACCAATCTTCTTTCAACAACCAGACCAAAACACACCTATGAGGTAGCACCCTTTATTTTATTTATTAATTTTTATTTTATTTTTTATTTTTTATGTTATTAACTCTTTTCTTCCTTCAAGATGATGAAACAAAGGAATTCACCCCAAAAGAAATAACAGGAAGAAATGACAGCCAGGGACTTAATTAACACATGTACAAGCAAGATGTCTGATCCAGAATTTAGAATCACAATAATGAGAATACAAGCTGAGGTTGAAAAACAGATTAGGATCCCTTTCTGCAAAGATAAAAGAAGTAAAATCTAGTCAGGACAAAATGAAAAATGCTATAACTGAGCTGCAATCTCAAAAGCCTGCCAAGGTGGCAAGGATGGATGAAGCAGAGCAACAAGTCAATAAAATAGAGGACAAACTTATGGAGAATAATGAAGCAGAAAAAAAGAGGGACAGTAAAGCAAAAGAACATAATGTAAGAATTAAAGAACTCAGGGACTCATGAAAAAAGAATAACATCCAAATCATAGGGGTCCCATAAGATGAAGAGAAAGAAAAAGGGATAGAAGGTTTTATGTGTACAAATCAGAGCAGAAAACTTTCTTACCTAGAGAAAGACACACACATCAAAATCCAGGAAACACAGAGAATTCCCATTAGATTCAACAAACACCATCAACAAGGCATATCAGAATCAATTTCAAGAAATACTCAGGCAAGGAAAGAATCATGAAAGCAGTAAGGGGAAAAAAGTCCTTAACCTACAAAGGAAGACACATCAGGTTCACAGCAGACCTATCCACAGAAACTTGGCAGGCCAAAAATGAGTGGCAGGATATAGTCAATGTGTTGAATTGGAAAAAGATGCAGGGAAGAATTCTTTATCCACCAAGATTGTCATTCAGAATAAAAGGAGAGATAAAAATTTTACCAAACAAAAACTAAAGGAGTTAGTGACCACTAAATCACCCATGTAAGAAATTCTAATGGGGACTCTCTAAGGGGAGAAAAGATTAAAAAAATAAAAATAAAAAAGACCAAAAGCAATAAAGACTAGAAATGACCAGAGAACACCACTATAAACTTCAACTCTACAGGGAACATAATGGTAATAAATTCATATCTTTCAGTACTCACTTTAAATGTCAATGGACTAAAAGCTCCAATTAAAAGACACAGGGTAACAAAGTGGATAAGAAAACAAGATCCACCTATATGCTGTTTACAAGAGACCCATTTTAGACCTGAAGACACCTTCAGATTGAAGGTAAGGGGATGGAGGGGCGCCTGGGTGGCTTAGTCAGTTAAGCGTCCGACTTTCACTTAGGTCATGATCTCACAGTTCGTGGGTTTGAGCCCCGCGTTAGGGTCTGTGCTGACTGTCAGCTCAGAGCCTGGAGCCTGTTTCAGTCTGTGACTCCCCCTCTCTCTGACCCTCCCCTGCTCACGCTGTCTCTCTCTCTCTCTCTCCTAGAAATAAATAAAACATTAAAAAAAAAAGAAAGAAAGAAAGTAAGGGGATGGAGAACCATCTGTCATGCTAATAGTTGCCAAAAGAAAGACAGAGTAGCCATAATTACATCAGAGAATCTAGTTTTTAAAATAAAGACTTTAACAAGAGATGATGAAGGGAATTATATCATAATTAAGGGGTCTATCCACCAAGAAGACATAACACTTGTAAATATTTATGCTCCAAACGTGAAAGCACCCAAATATATAAATAAATTAATCACAAATATAAAGACACTCATTGATAATAATACCATAATAGTAGGGGACTTCAACACCCCACTTACAGCAATGGACAGATCATCTAAACAGAAAATCAACAAGGAAACAATGAATCTGAATGACAAATTGTACCAGGTGGACTTACAGATATATTCAGAACATTTCCTCCTAAAGCAGCAGAATACACATTCTTCCTGAGTACATATAGAACATTCTCCAAAATATATCACATACTAGGACAGCCCTCAACAAGTACAAAAAGATCAAGATTATACCGTGCATATTTTTAGACCACAATGTTATGAAACTCAAAATCAACCACAAGAAAAAATTTGGAAACCTAACAAATACTTGGAGACTAAAGAACATCCTACCAAAGAATGAATGGGCTAACCAAGAAGTTAAAGAGGAAATTGAAAAGTACATGGAAGCTAATGAAAATGATAACATCACAGCCCAAGACCTCTGGGATGTAGAAAAGGCAGTCATAAGAGGGAAGTATACAGCAATCCAGGCCTTCCTAAAGAAGGAAGAAAAGTCTCAGATACACAATCTAACTTTACACCTTAAAACTGGAAAAAGAACAGCAAATAAAACCCCCCAACCAGCAGAAGACAGGAAATGGTAAAGATTAGAGAGCAGAAATCAATGCTATCAAAATCAAAAAAGAAAACAAATAAATAAACAAAACAGTAGAATAGGTCAATGAAACCAGGATCTGGTTCTTTGAAAGAATTAACAAAATTGATAAACACATAGCCAGTTTGATCAAAAAGAAAAAGGAAAGGAACCAAATAAATAAAATCAAGAATGAAAGAGGAAAGATCACAACCAATGGAACTGAAATACAAACAATAATAATAGAATATTATGAGCAATTATACACAAATCAAATGGGAAATCTGGAAGAAATGGAAAAATTCCTAGAAACATATAAACTACCAAAACTGAAACAAGAAGAAATAAAAAATTTTACCAGACCCATAACCAGTAAAGAAATTGAATTAGTTATCAAAAATATCCCAAAAAACAAGAGTCCAGGGCCAGATAGCTTTCCAGATCAATTCTACCAAACATTTAAAGAAGAGTTAACACCTATTCTTTTGAAGCTGTTCCAAAAAATAGAAATGGAAAGAAAACTTCCAACTCATTGTATGAAACCAGCATTACCTTGATTCCAAAAACAGACAAAGACCCCTCTAAAAAGGAGAACTACAGATCAATTTCCCTGATGAACATGAATGCAAAAATCCTCAACAAGATATTACGATACATTAAAAGAATTATTCACCATGACTAAGTGGGATTTATACCCAGGATGCAGGGCTGGTTCAATATCCACAAAATAATCAATGTGACACATCACATCAATAAAAGAAAGGACAAGAACCACATGGTCCTTTCAATAGAAGCAGAGAAAGTATTTGTCAAAATATAGCATCCCTTCTTTATAAAAATCTTCAAGAATACAGGGATAGAAGGATTGTGACTCAAGATCATACAAGCCCTATATGAAAGACACACAGCTAATATCATCCTCAATGGGGAAAACATGAGAGCTTTCCTCCTAAGGTCAGGAACTAAACAAGGATGTCCACTCTTGCCACTGTTATTCAACATATTATTGGAAGTCCAAGCCTGAGCAATCAGACCACACAAATGAATAAAATGCATCCAAATCTGCAAAGAGGAAGCTAAACTTTCACTCTTCACAAATGACATGATACTCTAAATGGAAGACCCAAAAGACCCCACCAAAAAACTTCTAGAACTGATCCATGAATTCAGAAAAGTTGTAGGATATAAAATCAGTGCACAAAAATCGACTGCATTTCTACACACCATAATAAAGCAACAGAGAAATCAAGGAATCGATCCCATTTACAACTGCACCAAAAATCATAAAATACCTAGGAATAAACCTAACCAAAGAGGTGAAAAATCTATACACTGAAAAGTATAGAAAGCCAATGAAAGAAATAGAAAAAGACAAAAAATATGGAAAAATATTCCATGCTCATGGGTTAGAAGAACAGATATTGTTAAAATGTCAATACTACCCAAGGCAATCTACGTATTCAATGTAATCCCTATCAAAATAACGCCAGCATTCTTCACAGTGAGAACAATCCTAAAATTTGTAAGTAAACAGAAAAGACCCTGAATAACCAAAGCAATCCTCAAAATGAAAAGCAAAGCTAGAGGCATCACAATCCCAGACTTGAAGATGTATTACAGAGCTGTAATCATCAAGACAGTGTGGTACTGGCACCAAAACACCCTCAGATCAATGGAATGGAATAGAGAACCCAGAAATAGACTCACAAATGTAGGGCCAACTAATCTTTGACAAAGCAGGAAAGAATATCCAATGAAATAAAGACAGTCTCTTCAGCAAATGGTGCAGGGAAAACTGTACAGCAACATGCAGAAAAATGAACCTGGACCACTTTCTTACACCATACACAAAATAAATTCAAAATGGATTAAAGACCTAAACGTAAGAAAGGAAACCATCAAACTCCTTGAGGAGAGAGCAGGCAAAAACCTCTTTGATCTTGGCCACAGCAACTTCTCATTCAACACATCTCCAGAGGCAAGGGAAACAAAAGTGAAAATGAACTATCAGGACCTCATCAAAATAAAATATTCTGCACAGCAAAGGAAACAATCAACAAAACTAAAAGACAACTGACAGAATGGGAGAAGATATTTGCAAATGATATATCAAATAGAGTTAGTATCCAAAATCTATAAAGAACTTACAAAGAATGGGCAAACAACATGAATAGACACATTTCCAAAGAAGACATCCAGATGGCAAACATACACATGAAAAAATGCTCAACATCACTCATCATCAGGGAAATACAAATTAAAACCACAATGAGATACCACCTCACATTAGTCAGAATGGCTAACATTAACAACTCAAACAATAACAGATGTTGGCGAGGATGCTGAGAAAGAGGATCTCTTTTGCACTGCTGGTGAGAATGCAAACTGGTGCAGCCACTCTGGAAAAAGTATGGAGGATCCTCAAAAAGTTAAAAATAGAACTACCCTGCAACCCAGCAATTACACTACTAGGTATTTATCTAAGGGATACAGGTGTGCTGTTTCAAAGGGGCACATGCACCTCAATGTTTATAGCAGTGCTATCAACAATAGCCAAAGTATGGAATGAGCCGAAATGTCCATCGATTTAATATAATTTAAATGTAATACTCCATGATAAGATGGAGTATTACATGGGAATTAAAAAAAAATGAAATCTTGCCATTTGTAACTATGTGAATGGAACTAGAGGGCATTATGCTAAGTGAAATTAGCCAGTCAGAGAAAGAGAAATATCATATGACTTCACTTATATGAGGAATTTAAGATACAAAACAGATGAACATAAGGGAAGAGAAGCAAAAATAACATAAAAACAAAAGGAAGGGGACAAAACATAGGAGACTATGTTTAAAGAGAACAAATTGAGAGTTGCTGGAGGAGTTGTGGGTGAGGCGATGGGGTAGATGGGTAAGGGGCATTAGGGCGGACACTTGTTGGCATGAGGGCTGGATATTATACATAGGGATGAATCACTGGAATCTATTCCTGAAATCATTATAGCACTGTATGCTAGCTAACTTGGAAAGAAAGAGAAAGAAAGAGAAAGAAAGAGAAAGAAAGAGAAAGAGAAAGAAAGAAAAGGAAGGAAGGAAGGAAGGAAGGAAGGAAGGAAGGAAGGAAGGAAGGAAGGAAGGAAGAAAGAAAGAGGGGCGCGAAAGAAAGAAAGAAAGAAAGAAAGAAAGAAAGAAAGAAAGAAAGAAAGAAAGAAAGAAAGAAAGAAAGAAAGAAAGAAAGAAAGAAAGAGGGGCG
>NW_024081278.1:693664-694928 GCF_003009895.1 Hyaena hyaena
CCCGCATTGGGCTCTGTGCTGACTGTCAGCTCAGAGCCTGGAGCCTGTTTCAGTCTGTGACTCCCTCTCTCTCTGACCCTCCCCTGCTCACGCTGTCTCTCTCTCTCTCTCTCTCTCCTAGAAATAAATAAAACATTAAAAAAAAAAAAACTTTAAAAAAAAAAAAAGAAAGAAAGAAAGAAAGAAAGCCAGCCAGCCTTTAGGTTCTTGGTCTGAAACGCTCAGATACAGTCTTAAACAACTTAATTTTTGCCAATTCATGTTTGAGATTTTGGCTGCCTGTTTTGCTCCCCAAAGAGGTTTTTAGTATCTATTGCACTATATTTGCTTTTTATCTCCCCTATGCTGTTTCCATTTGGTATCATGTCCTATAGCCTCCGTGTGTACTTTTAAGCATCCCAAGAAGATTCTCTCTGAGTTCATGAAAAGAAATTCAGTTGCTTATTACCCTATTCTACATGAATTCTCCACTGCCCCCTAGTGTCTTCCAGAAGCAAGTCTGAGGGACTGGAGAAACAGGTCAATTAAGTCTTATACTAAACAGAAGATTCACAAAATTTACCATTTCATGTAGACAGGTACACTGGAAATTTCTGTTTCCTTTGATGTATTGATACAATTGTAACAAAATAGGCAGAACTCAGGCAGAAGGAGGGAAAAACAGAGAAAAGAGAGACTGTAAGAAAGACTAGTATATCCTAAACTGTCCATATCAGGAGAGAGATCATGTCATGAGTCCTTTTCTGGTTATTATACTAAATACCTATTTCCTAATGAATTTGGCTTTGATAATTAATAGGAACTTCTTAAAGAACTGAAAAAAATTAGCTTAGGGAAAATTTCTCAAATTGTGCTCCCTTGACTAAGTTTTCCTCAAAATACTTATGTACACTTCATCTTAAATGAAGTTTGTGATCAAACAGACTAGGAAAAGTGGGTTTAGAATAATTAAATGGTTTTCTTTGCAAGACTTCTCAGATATTTTTCAACACATACAACTATATAAACAGAAATTTATAGGGTACCTTAAGTTGACTATATTTTCTTACCATTTTATACCAGCTTTTGCATGTTCATCTGTCTATAGAAAACGTGTATTTGTTGAACCATACATAACAAGTAATTTTCCTTCAAATCCAAAGCTGAGGACTTAAATTTTCCAAAAGCCCTACTGTTGAGAACCCATGTGTCAAATAAACATGCCATTCTAACAGTCTTTCTAAGCATATACTGCAATCTCTCTCTCTCTCTCTCTCTCTCTCTC